>NC_086362.1:2230042-2277542 GCF_036324505.1 Eleginops maclovinus
CAAGGATTTGATCGATTTCAGCCTCAGTTTGTAGGAAAATTAACCAAATGATTGATAGCAGGGAACAGGAGCACTTATATTTACAGACAAACCAAGAACAAAGCTCAGGCATGCTAACGACAGTGAAAAATAATGTGTGTATCCAACATCCTTCATCCATCTTCAGTCTTTCATCAAGTTTCGTTCAAATTCTGCCAGGAGTTTCTCTGATATCTTGCAGACAAAAGAGTCTAAGTCAAACTCAGCTATGGTCGATGCTAACAGAAGAGGAAGACCAAAAATGACAGCTGATCCCGAGGAAACGAAGTACAGAATTAGCATTTAGCAGCAGATGCTAACTTAGCTTGTATTCTTTAACATTTGCCCAAATTTCTCGGTGCTAGAAAACATTTTAGCCCCTTTTTTAAAACTTGGACCGACAAAAGGAAGCCATACAGCCCGTATTAGGGCCCTCGCCCCGCAATTTGAGCAGCCTGGCTGTCAGTAAACCCCAGAGGACCGGAGCTGGAGTCAGTTAGCGAGCTGACCCGGGTTCAGCTTTGACGCTGACCTCTAAGCGGTCCGGGTCACGGCAGAGCGAGAGGGAGCCGACCCCAGAACTGTAAATGGGCTGTTTGAGTGAAAAGAATATACATCAGCCTGAGGGCGGCTTACTGTGTTACACACACACACACACACACACACACACACACACACACACACACACACACACACACACACACACACTCACTGGCAGACAAACACATCATTCACACACACACATACAGTACAAACACACATGCAAGTCGAGCTACACACACACACACACACGCACTGCAAATTCATAAATCGTACAAAACACCGTGCAAAGCAAACAAACACGCAGAGGCCGGACTGCAAATTGCCGTGACAACACTAACTGGTTTGACCCCGTTTTACTCCTGGGGAAAGAGATATGTACGACTATGAGGCACACACGAACACACACACACACACACACACCCACACACACACTGGTGACATATGTAAACATGCGCCAGAGAAGCAGTGCGAACTTTCCTCTTTCTTTTTTCCTCTTTTATCCAGAAGGGAATCAACATTTAGAGCTACTGTAACACTCCTGGAAACCCTCTCTGTGTGTGTGTGTGTGTGTGTGTGTGTGTGTGTGTGTGTGTGTGTGTGTGTGTGTGTGTGTGTGTGTGTGTGTGTGTGTGTGTGTGTGTGTGTGTGTGTGTGTGTGTGTGTGTGTGTGTGTGTGTTCAGATATGTGCAGTATGAATGAACAGCTCTTTCTGGGACTAATTTTAGCAGGTAGTGTGCTTCCTGTTGGAGACACACCTCTCAGCAGTGTGTGTGAGTGTGTGTGTGTGCAAAAACATCGTTTCATATTTCTCAGCGTGGCTCTGAAGCTGCAGAAGCATCCTCTCAGGGATCCTGCTGTGGCTTATAAATGCAATAATGGGAAACAAAAGTGCTCCTCAGCTGCAAGGCATTCAAAAAATATGGAATTGGTGCCAGGAAATTCAACTTCTATCTGATTTCTTCTTATCTTTATCACGTTTTTATTCTGAGATCGTTCGATTAATAGCTGCTACTGTCGTTATGAGGCTGAAAGTAACTCAGCTTGACAGTAAATCCTTCAATTTGGGTTAAAATGAATGAGATACCATAGAAAAAAACTTGAAATAGGTCGACTTTTGTACCGAAAATAATGAAAATCTAAATAAAACTATGAGAAAAATTGAAATTCTGCTGCAATGTTTTTTATTTTCTACATTTCTAACATATTTCGTCAAGTATCGCCAATAATTCCACCCATTTTGGACGATTACACACTTCACGGTTGACCTAAAATGCGTGGAAAGGAAGGGTGTGGACGAGACCGAACGTAATCCCGTGTGACAGGCCTGAAATAAACATTTGCCTTTTTATTAGCCGTAACCACGACCGTTCCCTAACTCTGACCACCGTTTATTTCATCCTTCCCCGACGTCCACCGTACCGAACGCACCGGGAGGGAAGTGGGATCATGCACCGACGTTACAGGCGTGTTTAGGTGTGTTTTCTGGAGGCTTTAGTCCTGCAAAGTCTGAGCGCTCTGCAGAAATGCTAACGTGTTTCAGCGGTCAGGTGCGACTCCACTTCCTTGCACTTTCCCAACCACTGTTTTCTTCTCGTTGCATCACATCGTCTCTCTTTCTCTGTGTGAACTCGGCCCAAATTGAGCCCAGATGCCCCAGCCTCTCTGCTGTTTCATGTTGCTTTGAAACCTCTTGATTGCCAGACTGCTTTTATAGATGAAAAATGCTGCTAATTAGCATCGGGCCCGGCTCGCCCCACCTCTGAGGCTGCAGTTTGTCACTGAGCTTAAGCTGCTTCAGATGTTGAGCCCCGTTCACGAGGTGTTGACATTATTTTATCCACGCTGGTTTTTTTGGGAGATTTGTGTTTTTGCTTAATAAGGATCTTTTGTTGCAGCTGCAATGCAGTCAGGTCCACAGTTTGCATTTCATTCAAATTACGACTAAAACGCAACTTTTTTCCCCTTTTGTTTGCGAAACTTGACATTTAAACATTTTTTGACATTGACTTTCATTAATTTAGTCAAAATAACCACCTTAATATGTCCTTCAAGCTTTAAGAGTGTATTTCTGTAAGATCACCCCCTCTTTTATCCTTCACCTCGGCACATTTCGGTTTCTTTTTCTCTCAGTCGACCTGTCTAGGCACAAACTGTTGACCTGAACTGTTTTCACAGCTCCTGTACACTTCCTCTTTCTCCACACACACACACACACACACACACACACACATGCACACACACACACACACACACACAAACACACACCAGGTCGCCGGCTGGCCTCTGGAGCCCTCGGGGTGTGTGTGCGTGTAAGAGGTGGGTTGTTTTCCAAGCTACATTTTGCTGCCACATGGATGTAGAGTGGTTTAGTATGTCTGCCTGGCAGGCCTGCTCACACACACACACACACACACACACACACACACACACACACACACACACACACACACACACACACAGTCCAATTCGAAGGGAGTTCCTCAGGCAGCGAGACAAGGCTCCCTTTCACACTCCAAGATACAGCATCAGATTGGGACGATTGTGTACTTCTTTAGTGTGTGTGTGTGTGTGTGTGTGTGTGTGTGTGTGTGTGTGTGTGTGTGTGTGTGTGTGTGCTTCTACGTGCATTACGAGCTTCTCTTCATACTTTTCCTCTTTCCATTCCTCTCTTATTTTCTTTTCACACACACATCTTGGCAGGATAGCGATGGTTTCATTCGTCTCAAGTCCCGTGAAAAAAATAATTGTGCGTCGGTCGAACAGAAAAGTTACACTAAAGTAATGTGTGTGTGTGTGTGTGTGTGTGTGTGTGTGTGTGTGTGTGTGTGTGCCAGGGGTGTGGTCTGGATGACATTTAGCGTAAAAGGTGAGAAGTGTACACCCCTCTCTTCCCTCTCAAAACATACACACACACACACAGAGCATGGAAAAGTCGTGATGTAATGACGCCACACTCCTCCTGCAGGAGAACACGTACATACAGCATAACGGATTACAGCACACACACACACACACACACACACACACACACACACACACAGTGGCGTAGACGTCTCCACGGCGGCGCAGGCGTCACAGCTTCACACTGATTGCACAGGCTGAAACACACTTTCCTTCTCCGGGCTCCAGTGAAGCGAGCTCGGAGCCGTCAGCTGTAAACACTCGCTAAGATTCGCACAAGAGAAAAAAAACAACAACCCAGAAACCAAAATTGCCACCGCAACATTACGGCTGATTTTCCCGCCGGGGTCACGGGCCGCCGACCCTGATGGGAGCTGAAAACCGTAGAGAGTTTCTCCTAAAGATGGAGGGCAGAAAAGTTTTAAGGCGCCTTTTTTTTTTTACTCCTGGATGTGTTACCTAGCAACTAATAGAAGTGCAAGCTGCGGGTGGAGGCTCAGACATGATGTGTGTGTGTGTGTGTGTGTGTGTGTGTGTGTGTGTGTGTGTGTGTGTGTGTGTGTGTGTGTGTGTGTGTGCTTCTCTTTTCCCAGCAGTCTCTTCTTGTTCATGAGAATAATCGTTGCACAAAAGCAGAAATCAAACCGTTGAGGGTCCGCTGTCTGTGCTTCTTTCTTGCAGCAGGAGGTGTGATTAGCTTCAGATGATGCAGGAACTGTGTATATAAACCCAGATTCACTTTTACTGCAACTGTTTCATTTATACTTCGTTCATGGGTGCAATTTTCTGCAAATATCTGTCTGTTAGACGCCTCGTAAAACCGTCTAACTTTCATTCAGGTTCTCCTGTAACGACATGATAAGCGCTGAAAGTGTATCGCACAAAAAGATGAATACAAATAACACCTTGTCCTTTTTTTTGCATTTCGACTAAGATTTGCTCAATTCAACGTAAATAACAGCATTTTATTCAATTAGATAAAAGAAAGAACTTGAAAGCAACAAAATGATCATTTGATCTGCTAAAAACACGCTTGACCTTTAAAATGAAGCGTCTTCAGCATGTGTCGTTAGCTTTCATCAAGCTGTATTTACCTCCCGCTATTTTCAAATTGACAACGCAATAAAGTGTGTGTCGTTTGGCCTTCTTAACTCTCAAAAACTATCGCATATTTGGACGTATTTTAGATGAAATGAACATGCATTATGAGCGCAGTAATCGCTGCTTTATTCTCGATTAAAGCTTTAAGCTTGTTTTACTCGAGGAAAAGAGGCCAACGTGCAACAATAGCCTCTCCACATTTAAATCTGCAGTATAAAGACGCCACCATGCATCTAAATTCACCATAAATATCTTACTTTTAACAAACCTCACCTCGTACTTCCCTACCTTCTTCTTTCTAACGCGCAGAGCAAATCAAAAACTAGATTTCCGTCCCTCTCAGTCGGACTCTGCCCAAAATAAAGGGGCGCCGGCACGTTGAGTGGACCCCCGAGGCCCCGTGAGGAATAAAATCCTGCAGAGAGCTGAGCGTCAGGGTCAGAGCGAGGGTCAGCACGAGGGCAGGATGAAGTTGGGGTTAAAGGTTATGCTCACACCAACGAGGGTCAGCAGGAGTGTTTAATAACAGAGTGAGGGAACATCGCTACAGTGATGTTAGCTGTGTGTGTGTGTGTGTGTGTGTGTGTGTGTGTGTGTGTGTGTGTGTGTGTGTCCACAGACTCCCTTTTTATATTTTTTGAGCAGAGATTTTTCAGATATTTTACAAGAACCTCAATAAAGGAGGGGGGAGGATTTTTTCCACACACGCCATCCAAAACACTTACACACATTTTCTGACAAATGCCACCACGATCACACAGAGTCTTGTAAAAACTCTCTCTTGTTCTCCCTCCACACACACACACGCACACTCCTCTCACACACACACACACTGTCCGAGCAGTGCTAGCTAGCGCGCCACCGTGCTAAAAATACCCCGTCTGTTCTGTTGGGGTTGGCCTCGGGGCAACCTGGGCCCGGGCTTATAAATGTCCTCTTTGTAGCGCAGTGGAAATGTCCAACAAATGACTCTTTTATTAGGGCAAGACAAAAAAACACGGCTAATTATGTTTACTCAGATCAACGCTGCCGCTCCACCAGCACACACACACAGCCAGAGTGTGTGTGTGTGTGTGTGTGTGTGTGTGGAGAGAGAGAGTGTGCAGCCAGAAATATTAGAAGAAGCAGAGATGTGTTTTCTTGAAACAGAGGCTGATGGGGAAACAGTAGCAGGAAATAAAGAGTCATTTAGTGGCTCAGAGCTGATTGAAAAAAGAGTTGAATAGTTATTTTAAATGAAGTGAGAAAATATTGGACAGATATTCCATCGAGTTCTCAGGAAAGAACTTATTTTTACAAAAAGAAACGGTAAATGTTCCTCCTCTTCCCGCTTAATAATATAAGTTGCTTCGAGCTAAATGGATGTAATGTCCTGTGCAATAATGCATGCTGTACTGGGAGAAGTATTTATATATTTAATGGAGATTAATTAGCAATACATTAATGTTACAGTCAACTCAAAGTGTAAAAAATAGTAGCAATTCTGTAGAAAAATTGCCTCTAAGCGTGATATTTTATTAAATACATGACATTTTTATAACATATTGTTGCATCAAGCAGCATTTGGCTGTCGTAGACATATAAACGTCCGTTGATTTGTCGTAATAAATTGGATCATTTTACTTAGTTATGTTAAAAGTCCTGAAAAGTAGCAAAAAATGGGCTAAAAATATATTATTTTGCTTTGAAATGTAGTGGAGTAGATGCATTAAATGGAAACACCCTAGAAATGAAGTTAATGTGCCACTAAAAACCACTCAATGACTCGTCATGTTTGTGACTCGATGTTGCAGCTGCAGTTACGTACTTCTTAATTCTCCTGCAGGAAATATTGCACTTCAAAAAAGGCGTTCCAGTTTAAATTAAAATGCATGTTTCAGGGTATAGCTGCCTATTTCTGAGCGGCTCTTTCCTCTCTTTGCAGGTGCAGAGGCGGCCCTTTGTTCGTGTGCAACTTTGAACTCTGGTAAGGCGCTGAAACAACACGAGGCATCGGCCGATATTTGTCGGCCTGGTGGAGGAACAAATGAGACAAATGCTGTCGATAGTGACCGGGAAAGGACACAAAAGTGAGAGCGATGCACCTGCGGGAATTGAAAACGCTCTAAAGATGAGTCCTGCAAGGAAAGCAAACACTGGAAATGAAAAGTGAAAAGGCGGCAGAGAATAAGAGAGAGGAAACGAGGTCAAAGGCTGTGAGGGAATTCCTTCTCCCCTTTCAGCTGTCAATCATTCAGCCGGGGCCAGAGATACCAAGGAACCAGTGTGTGTTTTATAATGTGTGTGTGTGTGTGTGTGTGTGTGTGTGTGTGTGTGTGTGTGTGTGTGTGAATGGCGCGATAGGTCCTCGACTTGACAATGAACCCCGTCCCTTTGCGGTCACGCCAACACATCAGACGAACAGAGAGGCAGAAGACGAAAGGGAAGGAATGAGAAGGTGGGGATTAGAGGAAGGATATGAGGGAGGAAAGAGAGGGAGGGGATTGGAGACGGGAGATAATTAAAAAATGGAATGAGAAAGAGAAAGCGTCAGAAAGGTGAGCGCCAGAACCGAGGCGAGAGAAAGCGAGCGCAGAGCGTGGCGGAGGAGGCGGGGAGATGGGAAGGCTGCTCGGTTCTAAAAGGACGGATTAAAGGAGAAAGGGCTTCGGATAGTTCAGCCAAAAAACACTGAGAATGGAGATGGGGAGACGGGGGGAGGGGGGGAGGGTTGGCCCCTGACCTGGGGACATTATAGGAAGGGAGATTACGGTTGTTCAAAACTCTCTAAGCACTCACCCTGGGACCCCAGCTAATACCCTGATACACACACACACACACACACACACACACACACACACACACACACACACACACACACCGAATACAGAAAGTGTGGGACTCAAAGAAATACGAGTTATATCTTTTTATTTGGCCGTAAATCTCAAGAAAAGTCCAAAACAAACTATAAACTGATCCTGTTTATCTTCAACGGCTCATTCATCTTATTCCTTAAAGCTCCATTTCATCCATTATCGTCTAAAGAAATGTTATATCAGATCAACGAGCCGACAGCAGCTGAAAATAGTCCCAGAAAAAATGAGTTTTCCCCGAAATGACGTCTTTATTTCGTACTTTTTAAGACAAAACTAAATTGCGAACAAGCGCCACAAACAGCTTAGCTAATAGAAACTAGCTTAGGGTTATATAAGAATATTTTTAGGCCTAATTCTTCGTATTTACACACACACACATTTGAAGTTCGTAGGCTCGATCACACACACGTACTGGCGCTCATTGAGAGGCCTGACATTGTGCTCGATGCTCGGCCAGGGACAAGAGTGTTTGGAGGGGAGATCAGTGTGTCCTCGGGGTGAAAGAAGGGGCTGCCAGCACCTCCTGCTAATCTCAACAAAGTGAGGAGGAAGAGGAAGACGGATGGATGGAGACGAAGAGGGAGGAAGATTCAAGCTCGATTTAGAGCGATGGGTTCACCAAAAAAAGGTCCTGTTTTCGCTGGGACATTGTGCGCTAAAGCGACGGCAAAAAGCGCTTATTAGCATCGATAATGTTAATACATTTGGGGAATAAATACCGAAAACAAGACACGATTCGTGGGAACGTTTTTAGAATTTAAGTTCAGAATAAAAATAAGTAGATTTAAAAATATAACAGGATTTCTTTCAGCGTTTGCTCGTGCGTCAGATAAAGCATTCATGCGGGGAAAAAAAGTCAAATAGAGATGAAATATTTTATTTATACACGGCAAAATTAACCGAAAAACACGTAGGGAAGCTTGTAGAAAGGTTAGCGGGGTGTGAGAGCGCTTGGAGGTTCAAGGGTCCTGCCATGAATGTTAACACACACTCACACACACACACACACACACAAACACATAAAGGGCTTCCCCCCTTGCGCCCGCTCAATGAACTATGTATCTTTCACCCAACAACACACACTTGCCAAGCAGAAAGAAAGAAGGTGTGTTAGCGTAGCGGTGTGTATGCTACATGCTTCTATACGAGCCTCTTACTTTGTGCTCATAGTATTTCCATCTACCCAGTGTGTGTGTGTGTGTGTGTGTGTGTGTGTGTGTCAGGCCCGTGTAACCGCAGCTATGCAGTGCTGGACCGCAGTAATGGAACTTTACTATAGATGCAGCCACCAGGCCTCACAATCCCCACTCTGTCTGTGCCGCTTAAAGGCACAATCCACCCCGAAAACACACTAAAGATCCCACATGTGCTGAGAAGGCCCCGGGGTGATCGGCTGTCTCCAAACGGAAAAACGTGTGTCTGTGTGAGAAACAGCCGAGGTTTTTAGGACTCGACTCGACTTCCTGATAACGTCTGTAATGATAGGTTTTTGCAAAATTGACTTTTTACTTAAAATACTGATTCAAAATGAGTCAAAACTAGCATTTATTGGATGTTTAAACAAACCGTTCTCATAAAACCGACAGCACTTGAAGCGATTGCCATAAAGGACAGTAAGAGTTTATGGATGGTTTCCCCGTTAAAAAGAAATGGTGGATCCTTTTACGGCCTGGTAAATGTTGAGGTATTTAGTTTGTAAGAGTGCTGCCAAAGTGAGCAGGTGTAGAGGAAGAGGGAGGAAGAGGAAGAGGAGGGAGGAAGAGGAGGGAAGAAAAGCTGTCATCACTCTGAGAGATGAGAGAGCGCTGGGTCTGCAGGACTGTTATTACTCTGCCCACCGTCATTTACACTTCATCACAGACAGGCTGGCAGACAGAAGGACAACGCATTAGCGTGTGTGTGTGTGTATGTGTGTGTGTGTGTGTGTGTGTGTGTGTGTGTGTGTGTGTGTGTGCGTCTGCAGAATATATGCATGTAAGCTAAGGATAAAGGTTGGTCAAAAAGTCCACATTTGAGTTGCAAAAGGAAGAAATATTCACTGATAACACCTACTGTATTGAAATCGATCGTGTACTTGTGTGTGTGTGTGTGTGTGTGTGTGTATCATACACACACATACATACACACAGTACAGTCTGAGTGTCTGTGCCATGTGTTAATTGTATTAGTTATGTTCTTGTGTATTTGGACACTTAACTGAATGTCCACCCAAGCTGTGTGTGTGTGTGTGTGTGTGTGTGTGTGTGTGTGTGTGTGTGTGTGTGTGTGTGTGTGTGTGTGTGTGTGTGTGTGTGTGTGTGTGTGTGTGTGTGTGTGTATGTGTGTGTGTGTGTGTGTGTGTGTGTGTGTGTGTGTGTGTGTGTGTGTGTGTGTGTGTGTGTGTGTGTGTGTGTGTGTTTGTTTCCTTCACATATCGATTCTGCCAAACATCGAACCTCTGCAGACTTTGTAAAAACAAGTGATTTTTTCCCCCATCATTTTAAAGAACTCCATTACCCAGAATTCATTGTCCAAAACTTGCTAAGTGCATTTAAAAGCACGTCTAGGGACTTCTCTCTTCACTGACCTCTAGTGGCGACAAAGGGTAACTGCTTCAATTCAGCATGTCATAAATCAGGTCACGAAGAGTTGAGCGTTTGACATCTTTAGGAACCACTTTTCTTTCAGTCTGACAGTTTATTTCTTCCTCTTGATGAAGAAGTTTCAATATTTAAGTTGAATTTTTCTTATCCGAAATGACTCTTGAAGCGAAGCGTGTATCCTGTATATCGCCAGGTTTATTCGGCCCCAGGAGCCACAGAAAATACAGCTTATTTTCAGATTCAATCCATTTAGGATTAATGGACTGGAGTCTCTTCTGAAAGCCAGCGACTATGCAATATAATTCAACCCTTAGAAATTGTGCAAAACATTGTAAATTAGCGAGCTGCTAAAGCTAAAGAAACATGCATTTTATAGTATTTATTCTATAGTGTTCTCAGAGAGATAGGGTCACGATTTCCTGCTGCGTGTAATATATTTAATTGTCGAGAGAGTTTATGGATGTAATATCCGTAGATGATTTGATGTGCGTCGAAACATCGTGTCGGCATCCTTCCTTTGTGTGTGTGTGTGTGTGTGTGTGTGTGTGTGTGTGTGTGTGTGTGTGTGTGTGTGTGTGTGTGTGTGTGTGTGTGTGTGTGTGTGTGTGTGTGTGTGTGTGTGTGTGTGTGTGTGTGTGTGTGTGTGTGTGTGTGTGCGTGTGTGCGCACCTGTATGGAAAGTGTGCGTGCATCTGAACATATGCATGAATCTGCCCCGTGTAGGTATTGTTCCAGTGTCTGTGTGTGTGTGTGTGTGTGTGTGTGTGTGTGTGTGTGTGTGTCTGTGCGCTCGGTAGTAACGCTCCTGCTTGGCACGTCCCTTCCCAAAGTTCCAGCTCCTAATGAAAGCAGACAGGACTCTGGCAGAGCGATCGTAAAACTTTTTCTAACTGTGGATCGCTTTAAAATGGATCCGTCACAAAAATGTGCTGCTGCTGCTGCTGCTGCTGCTGCTGCTGCGCGTGTGTCGAGTTAAAAATATACTTGATGTATATATGCACTTACATTCAGACAGAGAGAGAGAGAGAGAGAGAGAGAGAGAGTGTTTATGTAGGGAAATCTGGAAGAGATGTTGCAGGAGTGAAAGAACAGAAGAGATGTGAGTAAAAGTGGATTTAAGTTGCAGGGAGGAGTATTTTTAGGCAGCTTTTCGGCATTGAATCACATCCAGAGAAGTTTGATGTTACTACAGTGTGTATACATCCCTCTCTTAAGAAACACCTTGTTCAGATACTTTTCCTTAAAGCGTCAATAATCAATCGCAAACAAATGACAACATGCATGAAGTCGTTCATCTCTGGCTTGTGCTGGTGCATCTGTCTTTCTATCTACGTCAAAGAAATCCCATAATGCACCACCTGCCCAACTCCAAATAGACAAAGTATGGAACTGGTGGAGACCAAAACAGAGCTAAAAGGAGGGTGAATAGTGGGTTTAAATGTGTCAGGTGGAAGCAAACATGACTCCAAATGCATGCTAATGTTGCTCCAACACTGTTTGCTATGTTAGCGTAAAAGTAGCAAGTTTGTCGCCCTTTAATGAATCCCTGGATCTGTTTCAGCAGCTCAAAGACGATGGTTGCACGCCTTCAGGATAGCCTCACCGTGATATACAGCCTATTGTTCATCAACTCTTTATCTCGTTATCAAATGCTGCTCTGGAGGGAAGTAAATCAAACGTGTAGCTGTTGTTCCGACGCTCCTAATCGAGACCATTTAGCTCCAAAAACCCAACATCTGCCTCTTAAATCCTGCACTTCATGAACTCAATCGAACGCTGTTGGCACATTCGGAGGTCTTATTCCCCCAGAAAGACGACTCGTCTCTGTCTGACATGACGTCTCCGAGACATTAAACAGCATCTGGGCGAGCGAGGTTCATCAGATCTCTCTCCCTTTCCCACAGCCCCTCTCTCACACACACTGTCTCACTGTATTCATGAGGCATGTCATTGACTCCATTAACTTTAAGATTAGTTCATTACATCATCCCGACGCAGCCAAGGCTTCGCTCTGCGCTGAAAAAAACTGCAATGTTGACTTAAATTAAATGCATTATGTCAACAAATTACACATCACTTTTTTCAGTGTGTGTGACGGCTTCAGGAAACAAGCAGAAGCGCTGAGAGGCTAAAGGTCGGGCCTGGTTGCACGATTGTCTGACGCGCTATCAAAGCTGAGATGCGATTTAATGAATAAATAAGAGGATACACTTATTACAACGTGGGCTAAAATACTGTGTTAATAATATTCCACATATGTACACTAGTTGCTAGGCAGATTAGGATTAATGATGGTAAATATAATCATCCCTTAAATCAGACTTAGTTCACCTGCAGTAAATCCAGCAGCTACCCTGCAGTATACAAAGCCATTCAAACTAGCTGCACCTTTACCAGCTCTGAGAACACTTTAATGATCAATCATTATAAAACATATCAGAGATATTATTCTGAAATGGACCAATCAGACAATGACTACTTTTACTGTCGCTACTTTAAGTACATTTAGAGGAGAGTACTTTCTACTTTCACTGGAGGAACATTTAGAATACTTTCACTGTGACAGAGTATTCCTACACTCTGGTACTTCTACTTTACTCAAGTACAAGATCTGAGTACTTCTACTTTACTCAAGTACAAGATCTGAGTACTTCTACTTTACTCAAGTACAAGATCTGAGTACTTCTACTTTACTCAAGTACAAGATATGAGTACTTCTACTTTTACTCAAGTACAAGATCTGAGTACTTCTACTTTTACTCAAGTACAAGATCTGAGTACTTCTACTTTACTCAAGTACAAGATCTGAGTACTTCTACTTTTACTCAAGTACAAGATCTGAGTACTTCTACTTTACTCAAGTACAAGATCTGAGTACTTCTACTTTACTCAAGTACAAGATCTGAGTACTTCTACTTTTACTCAAGTACAAGATCTGAGTACTTCTACTTTTACTCAAGTACAAGATCTGAGTACTTCTACTTTTACTCAAGTACAAGATCTGAGTACTTCTACTTTTACTCAAGTACAAGATCTGAGTACTTCTACTTTTACTCAAGTACAAGATCTGAGTACTTCTACTTTTACTCAAGTACAAGATCTGAGTACTTCTACTTTACTCAAGTTCAAGATCTGAGTACTTCTACTTTTACTCAAGTACACGATCTGAGTACTTCTACTTTATCTCCAGTACAAGACCTGAGTACTTCTACTTTTACTCAAGTACTTCTTCCAGCACCATTATCCATTTTTAAAAATCGAGAAATTAGCAGAAAATTCACCCATTTTTCTCCTTTGATGGCTCCCAAACTCTGCTTGTTGGGACATTTGGTCCTCATAAGTATAGGACTTTCATTCCTCTATCTGACTGACATGCCTCCCCCCCTCCTCGCCATAAACTTGGCCGTGGTCCTCGGTTGCATTCCGGGAACGCGTCTCGCTCGGTGTCAGATGTAACGGAGAGGAGCACCGCGAGTTCACGTGCTTTCTTTCCTCCCCACTTTTGCTTTTCTTTTTGAGGTTTTTCTCTCCCCCCTTTCAACCCCTTTGCTCTCTCCACTTTTTGTATTTGTTCTCCTCCAACCCCCCCAGAGCTTTTCTCCAGTTCTCTTTCCGTGCCTCTAAGCATACAGGTGATGCCCCACCATTGGTCCTACTGGGAGCTAAGCATTGTGGGACCAATCGTTTCTTAAGTTTGCAAACAAAAAGGTAGAGGAGTGAAGCATCTCACCAATACATGATCCCTCACTGAGCGCTCCAAAGAGTCACGTGCACTTTCGGTTTTCTGCAATCTGTCAATCAACGCATGAGAGGAGGAATCTCGGAGTGATTTCTGAAACATGCAGCATGCTGGGAACTTTTTTTTTTTAACAACCACTAAGAACACAGGAGCTAACAGAGAAAAGGAGGAGGAAAAGAACAGAGGGAGTGCGAGGTAACCATCACCGAGACTCCTAAATCCACGAAAAACCATCACATTCTTGTCATATTTTGCTTCCTAAACATGACATTTTATTTTGAAATCCCGGGGAAATAGGGATGCTTATTCCCTCTGCTCTATATTTGACATCTCCAGACACACCAGCCGCCGCTTTACGCATATCAGCCCATCAGATATGATCGATACTTCTCGCGCTGCCTGGCTGCAGCTGCAGGGAAGTCGCGCCACATTTGGCTGACCCCACTCGCTCCCGTCTGAGATAATAAAACAGACTGATCTGATCGCCTGGTGGAGCCACGGCGGAGTGTGAGACAGATTGCAGGGCTGTAAACTAATCAAAAGTGAAGTGAAAGTCTTTGATGGTCGTGTGGCTGCCGGCGGCCGCGCGCACACTGGAGGCGAATCACAGGCGCGCCAGATGAGGATGAAACCAGTTTAAATGACTCGGAAAACCAATATTTCACAGGCAGACAGATCTCCCCTGCGCTAAAATAAGACTGTTTGAGAAGAGTCAACACTATGCACGGTGGAATACTGATGGAAGTTGTAAAACGAGAAAGAAAAATTAAAAACTTTGGTCGTTATTGGCTTTGTGAGCCTCACCAATGCGTGTTGCAAAGTCTGGCGAAAAGTGCAATTTTGGTGCGTAAAAGTGTCCACCATATCTGTCGATTTCAAGATTATCTCACCACTCCGCTGCAGAATAACTCATCAGTAACCTGATACTGCACACAGAGCCCCGTTAAAGAAACGCACACACACTAAACCCAGTGGAAACCCTGATGAATGAACCGAAACATGCGCAACATAAAGTCCTCAACTCCCCAAAGAGCCAGAAAGAGACGCTGGTTTCATTATACTTTGATACAGTCCAACTCCACTCCGGGACCCTTCTACTCCCGGACACCGTGTGGCACCCCTTCCCCGCCCCGAGGACGCGCTTACCTGCAGGAGCCAGTGGCAGGTCTCGCCGATGAAAGGGAAGCCCATGGATCCTTTGGGCATGGGCAGCTTGCAGTTTTTATCCCGCGTCGCCGTCCATCTGAGCTGCCACAGCTGCTGGGACACGGCGAGCAGCAGAGCCATGGACACCAGGCAGGCGGCCAGCGTGGCCAGAGCCGAGACCAGGTCGAAAGTGTCGAACAGCATGGTGATGGAGAGTCTGGGAAACTTTCAAAAAGCTGGACAAAGTTGTGCTGGAATTTCTTTTAAAGTTGTTTCGTGACAGAAAATGTCCAGATCTGAAATCCCGGGGTGATTTAAAAAGTTAGTTTTTTGCGTAAATGCTCCTTTACGCACTCCAAACCAGACGCTGGTTGAGCTCTCAGAATGAATGAACTCTGTGGAGTGCGGCTCTCTGTGTCAGATAGATCGAGTCTCTATCTGAAAATAGTCTCAAAGTGGCGTTTCTGTGCGTAAAAGTGCAAACCAAAGAGTGGACTGGTGGAAGATGCTCCAGGTGAGCTGCGCTGCCGGGCAGAGTCACACCTCAGCGTGGAAAGTGGAAAAATCAAATCATTAAAACTCACTTGTTTTAATGATTTAAGCACGTGAAACAATGCTCACACACGGCTTGGGGCTGTCCTGATCTCATGGTGAGTGTCGTGTGTGGGTCAGGGACTTTAAAATGTGAAAAATCTTAAAACTTCAGCAAAGCAAAAACCTTTATGTCAGGAGCTTGGACACACGTGGAAAAAGTGAAGCCGAGCCCTGGAGCTAAGTTTACTTTGTAAAACTTCTCGAAGTGATGGAAAGACTTGGGTTTTTTGGGGGGGAAGTAAAGGAAAACTCCTCCAGGATTCGCGTTTCTCTCAGCTCCTCCAAAAAAGTAGAAAAAGGCCTCCTCACAGAAGCTGTAATCTCTCTCTGTAGGGAGGTGAAGCTTTAAGATCCGAGGGAGTGGAGAGGAGATGCTCACTGCGCTGCTTCTCTTACTTTCTGTCCTCTCTTCTCTGTGTACCTTTCTCTCAGACTGCGACCCTCTCTCTCTCTCTCTCTCTCTCTCTCTCTCTCTCTCTCTCTCTCTCTCTCTCTCTCTCTCTGGCTGCCTATACAAGTCACCCTCAGTGTGTGTGTGTGTGTGTGTGTGTGTATGCGTGCATGCGTGCGTGCGTAAAAGAGTGTGTGTGTGTGTGTGCGTCAAGCCAGAGGCACCAATGAGTGTTTATATAGTGCGGAGGCAACTGGAAGGCGAATAGGCGGCCAAGGGCTCCCGTCGCCCCCCTCCGACCCCACCCACCCTCACTGGAGAGGGAGAGAGACTTCCCTCCCTTTCCCTCCCCCCTCTGCTCCACCTCTTACAGCTCCTGGAGGGACCCCCCCTCTCTCCTCCTCCTCCACTCGTTCTCCCTCCCATCTCAGAAGAAGAGGGAGGGGAGGGGGGGTGTAAAGTGAGCGGCAAGCGGCGCGAGAGGAGAGGAGGCTCGGAGCGTGCTGGAGCTGGCAGCGCGCCAGAGAGAGAGGAAGGGAGAGAGAGGGAGGGAAACAGCGGCTGCAGATCCTTCCATGTCTCCGTGCAGGACGTGCGCGCACCGCTCAGCCAATCACCTGCAGACTCACACCTCAGGATGAGTGGACTCAGGGAGAATCATAAACAAACTAAATCAAAGTTTATTAAAAAAGTTAATAGTGGAAAAAACGATCGCTGCAGAACGTGCCTGGAGATCTCAGACGCGTCTTTACGCACGGAGTCAGCGCGTCTTTGGAGTGGATACACTTCGTCTATAGTTCAATATGTTTGTGTTTTCTACCGTATTTTTCCAATTGCATCATGGGAAATGAACCGTGGAGTGAAACTGACATCCTTTGGTTGCAAAATGTTCTTGTGCCAAATCAGTCTTTTGGGGGAGATTTGGTCTCACTATCAAATTGAAACATTTTATTAGTCATTTAATTCTCATCATCTTTGAGCAGTGTGTTGCTCGAGGGTACTGTCTTGTCTCCTTTACCTTGCAGCCTTTATACATTTGGATAATTGATCTCAATAACAGCCGGTTTATCGGAGCAATTTCTCTTCATGCTCTCACATCATCCTCTCCTCCGTCTCCTTTCCCCTGAATCCAAAAAGAAACTCAGAATGTCTTGAGAGTCCTGGGTTGGACTCCAGCTCTAGTCCACATGTCCCCGTCGTTGCCCTCCTTCTCTCCATCCTTAAGTCTTCTGGAAGCAGGCAGATCCATCAGGGGGAAGTCGGGGATGTTCTCGGCACGCTGCTCTTCCACCTCCAGTCCAAAGTAAATGGCTGGCTTCAATTAGGTCCTCTGTCTGTGATCGGGGATATTACCGGCTGTTATGTAATATTAGGGAGGCAGAGAGGACACAGCCATACACACACACACACACACACACACACGCACACACACACACCTGCAACAGATCATCAGACAATAGTGTGCATGGTTTAGCATAATCAAGTCATTACTTCCTTTGATGTTTTTCCACCATCTCTCCGTTTTATTCTACACTTCAGAGCCACTTTTTGTCACTTTCCCATCTCCTCAGCCCTCCGTTCTCCCTCTTCATCCCTCCTCACCTCCTTCCTCCTTCCTTTTGCTTTATGAATCACCTTTTCATCGCTGAATGAGGAACAACTCTCAGAGGGGTTTCTGCCCCTTTAGGGTAATCCTCCAGGTCTCTCTGTCTTCCTCTGTCCCTCCCTTCTTCTCAGCACCTCACACTGGTTCCCTGACAGCGGCTCAATGCTGCCGCCTAGCGGAGCAGAAACACATGGCAGTCGGCCAGAAAGAGAGGAGGAGAGAGAGGAGGAAAGAGAAGAGAAAAGAGAAGAGAGGAGGAAAGAGAAGAGGAGAGATAGGAGGAGAGAGAGGAGGAAAGAGAGGAGGAGAGAGAGGAGGAAAGAGAGGAGGAAAGAGAAGAGAGGAGGAGAGAGAAGAGGAGAGATAGGAGGAGAGAGAGGAGGAAAGAGAGGAGGAGAGAGAGGAGGAAAGAGAGGAGGAAAGAGAGGAGGAGAGAGAGGAAGAAAGAGAGGAGGAGAGAGAGCATAGTTTGGTTGTTTCTGCTTCATTGCATGGACTCTGTGTTTGTCTGATGGAAGTATTAGAAGTTAAGGTTCGTGCACACGTGACGGAAAGAGGAAACAAGAGTTGGAGGACCTTCAGATTATTATGGTACCATCTAAGGCTGTTGGCATGAGTCAGAACATCTGTGTTAACAGGTTAACTTTATCATCCTACATTTGTCAAGGCCTTTCAGTACTTTGATGACTCAAAACGATGCTTGATTTCATGTTTAGAAGCTGTGTTTTTTATCTTGATGGGTTGTGGCTTCAGTGAAGAGTTCGCAAAGTTCAAATGGAAAGTTTTTAAAGGTCTGTTGACTCTAAAAGTTTATAGAACTGGAGAGAAACGGCCTTTATATGAGCTAAAAAGTTTCATTACACATAGCTGTTTTAGAACTTTGGATAGTAAACTAAATCTTCTTCCTATCGGAGCATCCAAAGGAAAAGTTTGGAGAGATCTTTAGTTCATTCTTGATGTGTTTATTCAAAAGCATTTAAAGAATTTTCCCCTCTTGTATTCAGTTCATACTGTGTCATAAATACTGAGCTGAAAGTGTAGTTTAAGTACATTTAATAAAGTAGGCAATGACACAATTTCCTGATTTAAAGAAGCAAAACAACTCTAAAAAAATGATAATGAAAGAAGCATGCGGACAATAAAATGAATCAATAAAATATGAGCAGTGAGTTTATCAATAAAGAACCTTAAAAAAAGGAAACACTGAAACGTCTAATCTACATTTCCTAAAAACGATGAAACCTGTTCATGTTTAATGCATGTGAAAATGCACAGAATAAAACATGCACATGTTAAGCGTGTTCACATGAAGCATGTTTAACCTCCAGGGATTACTGTGAGGAAAGACTGTATGTAATGTATGTAAATCCTGCAGGAAAACAGCCTGAGGTACAATCCTCCACATTCAAAACAAGAGGCGCAGATTATAGGAAGGCTGCAGAGGAGGCTGTGAGGTTCAGCTCTGCGGTTCTGCATGTGTTTATGGAGGTCAGAAGGTCACTCACACGCTGCGGTTGTTGCCATCTAACGTTGATTTTCAAAATAAAAGCCTCGAACTTGGCCCCATATTCAACCTGTCCCCAACAACTGACACAGGTCAGACACAGAGAGGCTGAGTTTGGTCGAGCTGCGGGAGAGTCAGCACCATGGAGAGCGTCTGCAGACACCTGCTGTCAGTCAAACTGCACTGCTCTCCTCACTCCTCACTCCTCTCCTCACTCCTCACTCATCTTCCGACCTCATGGGTAAGGAGTGAGGAGATGAGTGAGAAGTAAGGAGTTGGAAGATGAGTGAAGGAGGAGAGATGAGTCAGAAGAGGAGTGAGGAGTCAGGAGATGAGTGAGGGAGGAGTGAGGAGGAATGAGGAGATGAGTGAGGAGACAAGATAAGTGAGGAGCTAGGAGATGAGTCAGGAGAGGAGTGAGGAGTTAGGAGAGGAGTGAGGAGTTAGGAGAGGAGTGAGGAGTGAGGAGAGGAGTGAGGAGATGAGAGGCTGTATCAGCCTGTTCTGCATGTTTTAAAGGTCTCTGTTTGGGGTGAGTAAGGATGTTGAATCCTGTCCTTTAAAAGTTGAAGCGCTCCGGTTGGGTTCTGGTTCCTGAAGTACGTCTCGGTTCGTTGAGGACTGAAATAACAGGAGGAAAGTTATGTTCAGCTCTGATTCAAGTCCCTGATCGAGCAGATTCAGAGTTCAGTGGAGGTTCAGAGCTCTGAAACCCCCCCGCTGCTCTCCTGAACCCCCCCCCGCCCCCCCCGATCTGTGATCTCCCCCTCCATTAACGGGGTCATGACCTCTTGTGTAATGTGTCAGACTTCCAGGATCGGGAAGATTTGCCGGTGCTTAGCCCATTAACACCGCTATGTGTGTAACTTAGATAATTACCACTCTCACGGAGCTTGTGTGTGTGTGTGTGTGTGTGTGTGTGTGTGTGTGTGTGTGTGTGTGTGTGTGTGTGTGTGTGTGTGTGTGCAGAGACGCCTTATCTTTACATTCCTCCGCTGTGTCCGTTTAAGCTTTTAACACCATACCCAAACACACCGTGCTTACCTCAGTTAGCCCAGGTGGAGACTCTGTGTGTGTGTGTGTGTGTGTGTGTGTGTGTGTGTGTGTGTGTGTGTGTGTGTGTGTGTGTGTGTGTGTGTGTGTGTGTGTGTGTGTGTGTGTGTGTGTGTGTGTGTGTGTTGATGGTTGTAAGTTTGGCTAGCGAACACATTTTCAATTTCCCTCTGACCCTGGAACGACCTCTCACAGCCGAGGTGTTTAGCTTAGGCTTTAGGGGGCTTAGTGGGACACAGGAAGAGAACACACACACACACACACACACACACACACACACACACACACACACACACACACACACATATAATTGTATAGAGGAATCTTTATAACACTAAAGGCTAAAACTCCTTGGTTTACGCTCCTCACATCGTACATGATAAAGGCTAAAAGGGGCGGGACATCTCTAAGCGGTTGACCAATCACAACAGAGCTAACCAATCAGAGCAGACTGCGCTCTGGTTTCAGACAGAGGGTGAAAAGAGGAGCTGCAGCACAGGCAGTATGAGGAACATAAAGAGCTTTTTAACAAACAATACAGCTCTAAAACAGCAGGAAAACACAGTCAAGATGTGAGAAATATTTAAACCTGGCTCATAATGAAAAAGGAAGCGGGGGAGGCAAAAACAAGACAATAATGACTTCATTATTCACATTATTTATCCACACACACACACACACACACACACACACACACTTCTGGTGACCCCGCAGCCTGGAATAGATTAGAGAATGAGTGTGTGATAGCTGCAGCATCATCACACACTTACAGTAAAGCTCTGAGTCACAGGCAGGGTCGTCCAATCACAGAGCGGCACTCGTCTGCACCGTCAGCCTGTTGTGTGGGATTTACGGGAAGTTCAGCAAGAGCAACCGGCCGCTATTATCTGTCCAAGGAGCACGAGCAATTTAAGAATTAAAGGACAAATTGGCGGTGGTTTGGGGAGTGCATCTGCAAAATATGCTGGCTAAAGTTTAGCCTCGACTCGTAGAGGAAGAAGTATTTAGATCCTTTTCTTGAGTTAAAGTGAGTAAGCATTGTGATTTCTCCTGGGTTATTGGGACTTGTTGTACTGATCAATGGGACGTAAAGTCTGTTCAACATGCAAGCCTGAGATAATCCATATAGTTCCCATTTTCTAAAAGTACAGATCTCCTCTCGTTCAAAAAAATACACATTTCCGTTCAAAATAACCACCAATTTATCTTGAATTTTAGTTATTTTTCTTTGTTTTTTTATATTTTACTCAGTCGTATATTACATTTAGTGTGAATCAAGCTGATAAAGGGATGTGTTTCGACATTTAAAGCCACATATTTGGATATTTCAGACCAAAACCATATGATTTCAGAAGTTAAATAGGCAGATAAACAATACTTGAATCAATTTGGACTTGGAAGATGATCACCAGAGAGGCTTTTGTTCTATAAAGTTGCATCACAGGCTGCAGCAATTAGCTTAGCACGTCGTACCGTAGTCCGTGCCCTCTGTAACCTCTCCCAGAGCAGCTGCAGATACACAGTACAAAACCAGAGCCACTTTAAAGATGATCTGATGCAGCTAATGGTTCATTTTTATAAGCGATGCTCTTTGTTTTACTGCTGATGAACCAAATCCAAAATCACTTTATGACTGCACATTAATTAAATACAAACAACTAAACCATCGACTTTCCAAAACAACATTTAAAGACCTGAGACCTAAAAAAAGCAGCACTAAAACTGAGCAGAGGTCGTATATTTAGTACCAAAAGAGGACTATCTGTGCCGGGTCGATGCCCGCCGGCTCTGTGACTCAGTGTGGTTAAACTCAGCAGGATTTCAGATCCCTCCAACTACTCAAGATCAAAGTCTACCCCCCCCCCCCCCCCTCTTTTTACCAAATTTTCCAGATCAGGATTGTGGGAAGACTTCTGAGTGAGGGGAGGATGTGGGTTTCTTTACGCAGCGCCACGAGGTCACGCAGCGACGACTCAATCAGAGCGTCTGCAGGGGGGGGGTTCAGATCAGCGGGCTCTTCTTCTGCGGGCCGTGAGGTTGTGGGTTTGAACCCTCCGTTCTGCCTGAGTTCAGTTCCTTTGAGCAGGGCATCAGTACTCCTGTCTGAGTCTCAGCATGCACTTCTTTTCACCCTTTTTGCCTCTTTTACGTGATTTCTAACCAACAATTTCCAGAAGAAATATTCCGATTTAGCCGATTAAGAGTAGCAATGCATCAGCCTAAAGTAAAGTCATGCAGTTCACATCAAATCAACAATAAATAACAGTAAAAGTACATATTTCAGCATCAAAATGTGCATAAATTACTGCACATTTCAGTCCTCATCATGCAGAATGGCTGTATTATTGGTGCATCATGTAGTCAGTGTAGCTTTAGCAGGCCCTAAAAGGTTTAACAAATTACATAAAGCATATTTTTTTGCAGACTTAAGACCAAAACACCTGACTTTAATTCAGTTAAATGTGTGTAAACTGTCAGTTTGAGGGAATCTTTGCTGACAGATTTTTGGACGCTCCGTTAACCCGAGGAACTCTAACCGGAGATGACAGTTTTATTATTTATGAGAAACCTCTGGCTCCGTTTGTCGGGATTTTTGATCCATTCGACCAGAGATTGAGTTGATGTTGTTCAGAAGCTCCACAGGGAGGCTGCTGGAGAGAGAGGTTTAGATTAGCAGATATCTCTCTGTTTGAGAGAGGGAGAGAGGAGGGAGAGAGAGGGAGGTGTAGACATGAGATGATGCAACAAACAGCTGCTTTGATGAGAGGAGTAATATGAAGAAGCTGGGATTAAAAGAGCGATTCATTTCACTATTTTTATGATCAAATATTTGATAAATGACAAAAACAAACGAGCCATGAGAAGATCTCTGAGACGGAGGCGGTCGAACACTGAACAGTTACTGAGAGTTTCTGTTGTTCAGACGAACCAGGATTCATTGAAACACAGCGATGAAAGACACTTCATTTAGAAACATTACGTAACAAAAAGTTCCTGCTTTAATTTTGTGTTTCACTTGTTCGTTTGTTCTTTCATTGGTTCCTCTCCTTCCTTCCTTCCTTCCTTCCTTCCTTTCCTTCTTCCTTCCTTCCTTCCTTCCTTCCTTCCTTCCTTCCTTCCTTCCTTCCTTCCTTCCTTCTTCCCTTCCTCCCTCCCTTCCTTCCTTCCTTCCTTCCTTCCTTCTTCCCTTCTTCCCTTCCTCCCTTCCTTCCTTCCTTCCTTCCTTCCTTCCTTCCTTCATTCCTTCATTCCTTCCTTCTTCCCTTCTTCCTTTCCTCCCTTCCTTCCTTCCTTCCTTCCTTCCTTCTTATTTTTGTTATTTACCTAAATCAGTGTAAAGTAATTGAATATTTTCCATCATGTTTCCTCGCTATGAGTTTACATTTGTGATAAAACTTGTTCTCTCTCTTCTGTCTGCAGACTGGCAGATCTCACCAGCTGCAAAACACACACACGTCTGTAAAAAAGTGTGTGTGTGTGTGTGTGTGTGTGTGTGTGTGTGTGTGTGTGTGTGTGTGTGTGTGTGTGTGTGTGTGTGTGTGTGTGTGTGTGTGTGTGTGTGTGTGTGTGTGTGTGTGTGTGTTGGGGTGTCAGAGCTCCTGCTGACAGCCACACTGATCGCTGCCAACAAGGCGATACACACATCCCACAACTATTAGTCTGCTGCGCACAGGGGGCACCGAGTGTGTGTGTGTGTGTCTGTAACCTATTTCCCACAAACATCACAAGCTACAAACACACACACACACACACACACACACACACACACACACACTGTTGTTAATCAGCGGTTTATATGTAACACATGTAGCATCGGTTTCCCATGATGACACACACCGCCGTCAGCGAGAACACACAGTTCATCGGGTCAGTGTGTGTGTGTGTGTGTGTGTGTGTGTGTGTGTGTGTGTGTGTGTGTGAGGTCATGCCAATGCAACATGTGTGTGAGTTTATTCAAAGGTTCATTAGTGCCTGGTGTGTGTGTGTGTGTGTGTGTGTGTGTGTGTGGGTTTAATTATGTTTTATGAGTGTGTGTATCTGACTTTAACAATCATTGTGTTGTATGTGAGTGAGGCGGCGAATCATAACATCTGGGCGTAGGTGTGTGTGTGTGTGTGTGTGTGTGTGTGTAATCATGTTTACCTTGTTTCACTCATATTTCCTTATGTTTTAGCCATAAACTCTTGTTGTGTTTCATTGCAGCTGTTCGTACAAAGGTCAGATTTAGATGTGAAGTTGTGTTTCTGGTTCTCTAAAGTTCCTTAAAGTATTCCATATTTATTTTTCGTGGAATCTAATTGATATTTTTCTCCTCGTTATGTTTCCACAGACCAAGATTTTGCATCTGAAGGCAACATGACCTTCTATCAGAAGGGTTTAACATTCGTACACTTATGTATATCATTTAAACAAAAGAATCAGCCTGATATAAACGAACTGTTCCACCCTGGGCACGGTGCGAGGGACCTCTCCGGTTTCTAAACACAGCTGACGGGACACAGGAACACAGTGTGCTTAATTTACCAAAATAAAACGATCATAATCCAAACGAACCAATTAGCAATAAACACAACTGCTCTCAGTTCCCAGAAATCATAATCAGTAAGTCAGCTGCATAACTGACTCTCTGTTGCTCACACACACACACACACACACACACACACACACACACACACACACACACACACACACACACACACACACACACACACACACACACACACACACACACACACACACACCAGATCAATCAGGCCTGTATAAAGCCTTAATAATGGGCTCCATTAAAATGTCTACTTTTTTCATATGTGGTCAGAAACAAACAACTGGCAGAGCTTCAAACACTCTCGCTCTCTCTCTCTCTCTGTCTGTCCCTCTCTCTCTCTCTCTCTCTCTCTCTCTCTGTCTGTCCCTCTCTCTCTCTCTCTCTCTCTCTGTCTGTCCCTCTCTCTCTCTCTCTCTCTCACACACATTTTTTCACAAGGCAACTCTAAAACTAAAAGAAAATTAAACAATCTGAATATTTTTTTTCTAAACACATGTGATGTTGAAATAGAGAAAGTGAAAGTCTCTCTCACACACACACACACACACACACACAGCTGGTGTTTTTGTAACCTTTGACCCCTCAGGCTCATCAATAACCAGGAGGCTAGGAGAAGTGTGTGTGCTGTCTCATCCGTCTTCATTAGACCTGTGTGTGTGTGTGTGTGTGTGTGTGTGTGTGTGTGTGTGTGTGTGTGTGTGTGTGTGTGTGTGTTTAAGAAGCTAAAAATGAAGCTTTGATTTTGAAAATATACCTGATATACCTCGCCCTTTATCTCTCTCTCTTCTTATCAGCCGCTTGTACTCTCTATCTGTTTGAGGAGGAAGAGAAGCTCCACACACACACACACACACACACACCAACATCACTTCCTGGTTGGGCTCTGGTTTGTGTGTGTGTGTGTGTGTGTGTGTGTTATCCTGAACTTCGGTGCAGTTTGTTCTATCTTATATCAACAAGGACACGAAGGAGGAAAGGAAACAAGGAAGGACATTTGATTTCCTCCTCTCTCACCTGTTGAGTTTGGAGGAAGTGATTCTGGTCTTTTGTTTTTTCACCGACTTCCTGTTTCTAAATGTAGGATTCTGTCCGTTACTTATCTGAGAGAACACACTATCAATCTGAGCATCACATACACACACACACGCCTGATTAAAAAATAGTGATGAGCCGATTGTGTGAGAGAAACACTGATGAGTCTCTGATGGGATGTGTGTGTGTGTGTGTGTGTGTGTGTGTGTGTGTGGTCCTCCTGCTGTGCCACCATGACCCCGGGGAACGACCTTAGATGACCTTTAACCTCAGCAGGTGACAGTGAGACCTCTTCATACTGCTTTCCATGCTTTTTTATTCGCTGATTTTACCGAAATGCCTTTTTTTGGTTCATTTTCAGAGGATTTTTGATCTTAAACTTATTTAAATAATAGTTTTCTATAAAGAATTAGCTTTCTTCCAGCTTGTAATCCTATTTTAACATGGCCTTGAAGAACGTGGTGCCTCAGTTTTGGAAACAGATGCACCGATAACTCATTTGTCCAATCATAATAATGTGTATTGTAGTTGAAGTATGTGCAGTAAATCATGCCAATAATCATGTTGACGCAGCGGTACAGAACATGCATCGTGTCGCTTACACCCTGGCCCAATTTTACGCCCAATTTCCTTTAAAGAAAAGGTTTTTATTCCACATGTCTGACCCTCATTAAGGAGTGGATGTATCGCCTCCTCCTCCTCTCCTGTAGCAGCTTCACACACACACCCATAAATCCATCTCCATATACGGCGGCTTTTTCCAGACTCTCCGTGTGTTTGGCTCTTCTTAAAAAGACAAAAGACAGCCGAGGAGACGTGAGGATGGTTTTATTGGTGTGTGTGTGTGTGTGTGTGTGTGTGTGTGTGTGTGTGTGTGTGTGTGTGTGTGTGTGTGTGTGTGTGTGTGTGTGTGTGTGTGTGTGTGTGTGTGTGTGTGTGTCTCTGCTTCTTCTCACACTTGCCAGACCTCAAGGATTTGAGACACACTGCCGTCAGAGGGGAGTAATAATAAGTAGATAACACACTTTACTTTCTCACACACGACAGATATTTGGAGCTTCACTGTAAGAAAGCTTTGTGATAAGTTTGAATATTTAGAGCGTGAATGTTATGGGATGTATAAAGAGGAAATGTAGAGAGGAGAGCAAGAAGAAAAAGTTCAGAAAAAGAAACCAGAGAAACGGAAAGAGAGAGAGGTTTTTGTGAAGCATCTCGAATCATTGCGCGCACCACCGCTCCTCTAAAGACTGCTGGGAACACACACACACACACACACACACACACACTCTGCAGAGGAAACCTGGAGCATGCAGAGTTTGTGTTGCTTTTGATTCGAGTCGCTTCCCTTCAGTGAGCAAGCACACACACACCTCCCACCTGCACCCCCCCGCCACACACACACACACACAGACTCTTGGTTAATCACGTCCTTAACAGCTGTCCGAGAGGTGTAGGGTCAGAGATGAGCGCCAGGCAGTGTTAATGAGAGACTTAGTATACCACTGTCTGTCATTCACCTGCAGGGGGCGGAGCCAGCCTCGCTCCTCTTGCTCCCATTGGTTGAAGGGAAGACTGGCATATGAATTGCAATTAGCTTAGCATAAAGACCAAACCAAACCATTGAAACCAGCATATAGATGAAATAAGGACAAGATATGCTCATTTATTCCATATTTGATGCCGTTTTATTAGTATTGTACTTAGGTTTCATTCATCAGTGGTGTTTAATACAACAGTGCTTCTGTCTCTTTTTTACAAAATACAAAACAAAGTAAACAACAGCTGCAGCGCGAGGAGTCTGGACACGGAGCGAAGCTAATTTCTCGTTCAACTGCACCAGGACCTGGCAACAAATACCTAATCTACGTCGCAGAAAGACCCCCAGAGTCCAGACCCGAAAATAACCCGAAATATACAGCACAGGCTCAGTAGCGACGGCCCCTTCCCTTACTGACACCCAGACAGAGACATACACACACACACACACACAGCAGGAAGACTTGAATTCCCTTCTGACATACACTATGTTTGAATCCCTTTATAAAGCGCAATGACCCCCCCCCCCCCACACACACACACACACACAGCTGTAGTTTCCAATGCTATTATTGCACCCAAGTTGAAGAGAAAAAAAAGCAAACAACCCAAAATATAAGTTAATGAAAATAATCTAATGTGCTCCAACTACACACACACACACACACACACACACACACACAGGTTTACGGAAGACATGCAAGTGTGTGTGTGTGTGCTCGGCATTAGTACAATGGTTCCTACACAACATTAGTCTGCACGGTTGGGGGGGGGGGGTCTTAAAGACCCAGTAATTCATACATCATAGTTTGACTGAAAACTGAGGAATGGGTTGCCATATTTGGACAACATCCCCCCTTTTAAATCCCCCCAAAAACCCCACTGTTTTAAGAAAAGGGAATACGGTTGCCAGGTCTGAGCAGCATTCAAGTGTTTGCAGGTTGTATTCATCGAGGGTTGCCATGTTGAGTTCATATCCCCCTTTTTAAGGATAATATTGGAGGAACATTCTAGTTTTTTTTTTTTACAGACCTCACCTTGACCTCAGTGCTGCAGAAATAAAACATCCTCTCGGATGTACATTCAATATGTTGAGAGAAAGAGCAAAGTGGAAGACATTTAAGGCTGAATATAAAGAGGGTGAGGACACACCGCTTAGGAAATGGAAGCTCATGGTACAAAGAAAAACATTTATTCTTACAACTAACCTGCACACCTAGAAATATGTAAAGTACAACGAGTAGATTGAGGGTTTTAACTGTCTTCTTGCTAGCTTTAATAGCCACATTGTTTCATTAACATATGCTGCTTGTTGTTTACTTTAAGAGTCTTCATTGCTTGTCTTTCATGAAATTATACGTTAGAAATCTCCACCTGTAAGAACAACATCTAAGACAAATTGGTCCTATTTTTGGCAATAAATCCCCCCAAAATCCCCAAAGATAATACTAACTTCTCCCCTTACTTGTGTTCAATTGAAAGACGACTTAGTTTTGACAGGAAGTACCCTATAAAATCTCTAAATGAGGGTCTGATAAAGTGGAACACAAGCTGTCAAAATACGTGTTGTAGCTCCAGATGTTCATCCAGCAGGAAGGGTCTTGAATGAACCGGTAAGAGTGTGTGTGTTCAGTGGAGTTTGGCAGCGTTAAGGTGCGTGGATCAGCAGGTGAATGCAAACAGAACGATGAAGGCGGCTCTTCATCAGGCAGGAGGGTTGGATTCAGCCAATCAGGACGGGGGCTTCAGGCCTGCTGCTGGGCGATGAGGTTACGCAGCTGTTTGATGATGGTGTCGATGAGCTTCTGTCGGTCCCGGTCCGTCTTCCTGAACTGGGCGAAGACGTTGTTCTTCCTGCTCGTCTCCCTCATCCTGGGGAGGGAGAAAGGGAGGAAGAAAATGACGATTTAAACAAAGAGTTGTGTGTTTTAGAGTCGCTGTCTTTGGATGCTGTAAGTAAACCAATATGCAAAACACAAACACACACACACACACACACACACACACAACACACACACACACGTGTAAGAGCATGCTCAGAAGACCCAAACGGTCACCTGTTAAAGAGTGTCATGGGACTGTGTGTGTGTATGTGTGTGTTTTGTCGCAGAACGCTGCACTGCTATGGACCTCCAGGAAGTTCAGGGGCCCAGCTGAGCAGACAAGCCCCAGCAGGGTGCTTCCTCCTGGGCACAGAGGGACCACCAGGGCCGGGCCTTCTGGAGCGATGGAGAGAAAACCCTGATTGCGTGCGAGTGTGTTTGTCTGTTTGTGTGTGGGTGTTGTTGAAGCGATAACATCAGTTTCATCAGGACAAAAGTTTATTTGTTATTTGTAATAAGGATGTGTGTGAGTTAAACCTCTCTCTCTTGTATGCACACCCTTTAGTTTCTGTAAACATGCCTTAATCCCACATCACACACACTCCAGACTATACGATACTCACGGCTTAAATAACCTGCCACAACATGATGGAGAGGACAGACAGGAAACAGAGGGCGTGTGAGATTCATCTCAAATGTCAAAAATAAAGAGGATTATCACTATCGAGAAATCTTCTCTTTCATCGAAATTAAATAAAAAAACTCAGCTTTTCAGAGCTCTGTGTGTGTGTGTGTGTGTGTGTGTGTGTGTGTGTGTGTGTGTGTGTGTGTGTGTGTGTGTGTGTGTGTGTGTGTGTGTGTGTGTGTGTGTGTGTGTGTGTGTGTGTGTGTGTGTGTCTCACTTTTCCAGCAGGGCCAGTGCAGTGTGTGGATTCACTCTCAGGTATTTGCAGCTGGGTTTCCCGTAGTCAGCCAGGTAGGAGCTCCAGTCCCACTGCGTGAACAGCTCCAGTAACTACAGAGAGGCAAGGGGGAGAGAGAGAGGGGGAGAGTCAGATACACAGCTTCTGAACAGATTCATGATCTGTTGAGCAGTGAGAACATAAACACCAACACACTCCAACAGCCCACACACACACACACACACACATGCTGGGTAACATTTGGTAAGCAGTTTAAAAGGCAGACGATTCTGGAATAAATACGGTGAGAAATCTTAAATGCTGGGACAGGATCTGGCAGGTTTGAAAGGGAAATTAGGAAACTGTGATGAGATCCTGTTTGATGTTTAAGATTCCTAAATTTAAAGCATTAGCAGCCAGAATACTGTCTTCATTTACTTTATGAAACCTTCCTCTAAATTGAAAATAGGAGTAAATTGTCACCAGGATTTAGCGCTCGGCTCCTAAAATATATTCACTATTAATATTACACTAGGAGATCTTAAATTGTGGTAGAGGATCTGAAAGCACGACACTAGAATGAGCCAAAGGTTTGTCTTTAAGATTCCTAAACTTATTTGAATTATTTTATGAAGCTGTCAAATATATTACATTTTTCCTCCTTGGTTAAATATATTTTTGAGTTTAATCCAGTTTATTAATGTGCCTTTATCACTATTTTGAGTATGTTTGTATATCATATTAATATACAAATAATAAACAATTTCTACTTTTCTTTTACTGCTGAATTAAGAACTTTCTGACTAGTGTTTGTGTGCAGAACTAAACTAATCTGGAGCCAGCTGATCGTCAATATGTAAGCTAATGTGAGAGAGATTTAAGCATTGGATAAACATATGAAACTTAAACTGTGAGATTTGAGAAAAGGAGAATGCGCTTAGAAGAGAATAAAGTTCTCATACGACCTTGAACTGAATCAAAATGCAGTTAAATAACAATTCAATGGTCATTAGCATTAGCCCAGCATTCCCTCAGAAGGACTGCTAACGACTGTAAGACACTCTCCATGTTTTCACACACACCAGTGACCCTGAGCTTTGGAAGGACTATAAACAGAAACCAGTGATTTACAAACAGATGCTTCAGCACAATCTTGATGTTTGCTTGGTCGTCACAGTAACACTCCTCTCTGCTTTCTAGGAAATGCACCGGATGGTTCAATTAGGGAGTTCTTCTCTAACCGACACAAACACAGGAAAAGCAACAGAGCCCAGAAGAAGGTCCCATGATTCAAACTGTTGCATAACCTGCTGCTGCCCTGCTGAACTCTCTCTGACACACACACACACACACACCACACACACATATATATTATAAGCGAGGAGCCCCAGTGAACTCTGGGTAACACCACACACACACACACACACACACACACACACACACACACACACACACACACACACACACACACACACACACACACACACACACACACACACACACACACACACACACACACACACACACACACACACACACACACACACACACACACACACACACACACACACACACTCACCCAGAGAGAGAAAACATATGTGAGCGAGGGATGAGAGAAGAGGGAGAGTAAAGCCACATGTGGGGGAGAAAATGAGAGAGGGTGGAAAGGAAGGGATAACAGGGAGAGAGAGGGAGAGGGAGATGGATAGATAAGAGAGAGGGAAAGAGGTGAAGACGTGGGTGACACACTTTGGGACTTTGGAGAGGAATAAAGGAGGGGAAAACTCCCAGATTTGTTGTGTCATTCTGTTTTATGCCGTCCTCCGGTCAGTTTGAGACGATATCATAGACCCCTTTAACGCTTACATTTAAATCAAGTAAAAAAAAAAGTTCAATTAGGTGACGATTTGTGGATTTTCAAAATAAAAGCGTATCTTAACGATGATGATATGTGTCAACTCTCTGAATAGATGCTGGCTGATCACTGCATGGATATAAGCAACCAGACTAACCAGTATCAGTTTTGTAATGGCTGAACTCTCAGATCTACATCCTTAATCTGGTCCTGAACGATTGATATAGTTTTTTGGGAAAATCACTTTGAACACATCCTGTTGATAAAGTATGGACGCAGGTGGAAGCTATAGGTCCATAGTTAGTGGAGGTATTATTGCCAATAAATGGGGAGAGAAAGTGCCAGAAAGTTCCTTAAATTAGGGATTATTCTGCCAGTAAAGCAGCCTGTACTAGCATCAGAGCCGAGGGAGTGAAGTCCTGAAGAGGTCAGAGGTCTCCATGAAAACAGGAAGTGCCCTCAGTGTTTCTGCAACCATCGCAGCGTTATTAAAACCAGTGTTTCCTCTGATTCTGGATTCTGAGAGATTACAAGACGAGTCATGATCTCCCTCCCTCACCTCCCTCTCCTCCTCCTTCTCCCTCCTCTCCCTCTCCTTTGTCCCCGGTTTCACCCTCACACGGCCGGGGTTTCACCCGCTAATCTCCCCGCATCAACACACAAACACACACATGCCTGCTGCATGGAAACAGCTCCAACACAAACAGGTACACACACACACACAGACACACTGTTACATAAAGTGCAAACATCATCGGGCGGGGAGTGAACGAGAAAACATCTTTGTCAGATAATTAGTTTCAGATATATGAGAGTGTGTGCGTGTGTGTGTGTGTGCGTACGTGCGTGCGTGTGTGGTAAGTACAAGGTGACGGCATGTCAGATAAAGATAGATACTGTACCAAGTAGTAAGAGGAAGTAACACACACACACTCTTCTTTCTTCTCAAATTAGAGGTAACGTTAAACACGAGTTTCAAAATGAAACTAAAGAAGGAAGTGAAGGAGGAGGATAAGTAAGGAGAGAAGGAAGAGAAGAAGAGGAAGAAAAGGAAGCAAGGAAGTGAATGAGGAGGTAAGGAGAGGAGGTGAGTACCAGAAAAGAGGCTAGGAGACAAGAGGCCGAGAAGGATGAAGTAAGGAGGGCAGGAGACAGGAGGAGACGAGGGAGGAAAGGAAGAACGATTGACTGGTTAGAAGTTAGAGAGTAGGGAGGGAGGAGAAAGAGGAGAGGGAGCCCCATCAGCGGGGGAGAAATGAGAGGTAAAGCGTCACCCTGTTTTTCTGCTCGTTCACCAGAGGAAGAATAAGAGGAAGCAATGATCTGTGTGTGTGTGTGTGTGTGTGTGTGTGTGTGTGAGAGAGAGACGGGGGAGGTCATGGCGAGGTGAGAGAGGCGAGCGAGACGGAGAGAGAAGTTCAGCGAGAGGTGAGGAGAGAGAGACCTGCCGCTTTCTCTCCCCCGTGTGTGTCGGGTGAATTGGGGGTCAGGTGTGTGTGTGTGTGTTTTGCTTTTTTTCCTCCATTTTCATCAGTCTTATCTGCCTCCCCCTCCTCCCCTTGTCCTCCCTTCTTGTTGCACTTCTCCAAACTTACCTACTGACCTCAAGTTCACCCACGTCTCCTTATCTTTCTCTTGTTATCTCCTCCTCCGCTTTTCGCTTCTCCTCCCTCCCTCCCTACTTTCTCTTTAAATTCTTACCAGTCAATCAAACCCTCCTTCCATTTGCCTCTAATTTCTCTCATTTACCTCCCCCTTTCTATCGTTTTTTCTCCTCAGCTCATGCATTTATACCCTCATCCTCTCCATGTCATTTCTACTCCTTTCCCTCTCTGCACTCCCCCATACTCCTCCTCTATCTCCCTTTCTGATATTTATTCTTGCTCTCTCTCTCTAACCTTTCCCTCTCCCCCCTCTCTCATCTCATCTACCTCTTTCATCCTCACCTCTTCTTCCTATCCATCCTTCCCCTTTTCCTTCTTGTCTTTCCACCTCCTCCTTTCTCCCCTCACCCGTCCAGTTCACTCCTCTCCATTCCTCCTATCTCCCCTCCTCTGTTCCTTTATCTTTCGCCCTCTCCTTAATCTGTCCTATAAGTTTACTCCCTCCAGCTCTCTCTCCCCTTTAATGTAACAGTCTCTCTCCTTTCTCTCCCATCACTTTTCCTCCCTTCCTTCTCCTCTTCTCCTGCTGCACTTTCCTTCCTCTCCTCGTGTCACCCTCACTCCTTCCTTCTCCCCTTCCTCCTCTCCAAGCCAACTTCAATCCTTCCCTTTCTTTCCATCCCTCCTTTCCTTCCCTCTGCCTCCTCTCCTCCCCCCTCTCCTCCTCCCTCCTCAGTGTTTAGCAGAGTTGTTAATAGTTATTCCGGCTGCGGCAGGATTTATTTGTTTGGGATCGTCTGGGAATTGCCCAGTCGAAACGCCGAGGTCACGCAGGATTCATCATGTTTACACACACACACACACACACACACACACACACACACACACACACACACACACACACACACACACACACACACACACACACACACACACACACACACACACACACACACACACACACACACACACACACACACACACACACACACACACACACACACACACACACACACACACACACACACTGTGATTATGTAATGTTACTGCTATAAAGCAACCATAAAGAGTGAGCGTATGAACGATATTTGCAGGAGGAGGGACCATGTGATCATATCTTTAAACCCCTCTCCTTCACCTTCTTACTTTCTCCCTAATCTCCATTATCTCCCCCTCCTCCTCTAACGTCTCTCTCAGCTGTCCTGTCTACTCTGACACTTGACAGGCGACAGGTCAAAGGTCACTAAAAGCAGGGAAAGTGTTTTGGACTTTTATCAACAGGAGGAGACGTTTTGGCACCCGTCAACCTCCGTCGGTTATCCATCATCCCTCCGTTTATCTGAGGCACTCTCCACAAACCACTGCGTACAGAGGGAAGACCAAAGCTGACAGCAAAAATAAAAGGTTTTATGAGGACACTGGAAAGTGATCATGTCTCTCCTGGAAATCTGCACATTAAATACCATTTTAATACGTCTTAAATTACAAAAACGATCTGGCAAAAACGTGGCGAATTATACCGGAGTAAACGTTGTTATCCGGTCGAATTTAACTTAAATTACTGACATGTTGAGTCTCTTTTTTCCCTGACACAGAGCACAAATGGGAAGTTTTGTACCTTATTAAAAGGTACAATCAAATAGGTAGTGGAAAATACAAAGAAGGTTATCGTCGGGGAAAATAAGGATGAAATACAACATAAAAACAGAACTGCACCAGATCAAATTCAATGCCTCCACTTTCACCTTGAAAAACAACTCAATTTAAGGCTTTTTAAGGACTCTCAAGGACCCTGTTGACTCAGAACCAGCAGTCCTCCATTAATCAGCCTCCAATTGCTACCAGACCCCCCCAACATGTGACCTTTGGGGAGTCAACAGAAACACAGAGAGCCCTGCTTGCTTTGACACCTGTCTGCCATCAGTCATCTTTAACTCCTTTCCTCCAATCAGAGTTCAGAGGTCACAGAGGACTCACTGACACCTGTCAATCACACCTCCTCCTGGCTGTCTGTCTGCCCTGTGTCAAAGGTCAGACAGACAGGAACAAAGAGAGGTAAAGGTGGAGTAAAGATGGAGTGTGTTGACACCTGTCCGTCACTTTTGACCGTCTGAAGGGTAAAGAATTCACTAAAAGCAGTGAAAGTGTTTTTGTCTTCTGTCTTTGCGTACAGCTTTCTCCATCCTTCAATCTGTGCCAGGTTCAGGGTTAAAGGGTTACTGAAAAGAGCCTCTTATGAAAGAAAGAAGCATTATTTAGACTTCTGTCTGTCAATGTCTAGTGGTTTGTGGGACAAAGGTCTCAGAGAGGAGAAATAAAGAGGAAAACAAGATGGTTCCAACAGTTTGAGACTTTTTTTGACCTATAAAACTTCTAAATAAAACTTCTAAATATATTGCGTTTACTATAATACAAACATTTAAGAAGTATAAATACAGATGCATAAACTATTGGTTATTGTTCATTCTAGAGCTACAAATGACAACTTTCATTATTCATTTATCCACCATTTAATTTTATTTGGGGGAAATTCCTCAAAAATCACGATTTCTATCTTGTTTTATGAGATCTATTTTCCACCTTTGTATTATTTCAATTTGTATTCTTTTCTTTCATGTTTCTTTCTTTCTAATGGCTTTGTAGATACAGCGGTAGGAAAAAAAAACTGTGTGAATTTGTTGCCAGAAAAATGCAAAACTGAAAAAAGAAAATAATCAAATTACAGATTTTTAAAAACTAAGAAAGGCAAAATCCTTGCATTTGAGAACTAGAATCAGAGAGTGTTTGACCTCTCATCACACCGGAGAAAGCCCAAAACAAGTCAAAGCGTGTGGTTGATCTCATCTGCAGCAGATCCGGAAGGACAAAAAGGATTGTACACTTAACCCCTAAAGCCAGCCCCCGACCCCTGGAGGCAAGAGGTCAAATTCAGAGGTTATCTGAACCACTGGCGCTCACAAAACCTGCCTCTACTTTCACTTTCAGACCGCTTAGAGATGTTCCGCCCCTTTTAGCCTCATCACCGTGTTCCCTGCAGCTCGAGCCGTATCACTTCATCTCGTACGGTGAATGGGATGAAGTTAGCTTGGAGGTTATCGCCCCGGCAACAGGGAATTCATTTTTTTCCACCCCCCCCCCCCCTTACTGGAGGGCCAGAAATTAAATTAAAACCAAAAGCTTGTATCTTTGTACATCTGCCTGCAGCCTCATTTCATATGACCGCAAAACACACACACACACACACACACACACACACACACGCCCTGCCCCGCTCCACTGTGATGCTGCTCAATGTATACACTGGGGGGGGGCTAATAAAACACAGCGCAGAGGAGATGTTATCTCCTAACCACCGTGCGTTATCGCTCCCTGAGGGGGAGTTATGTTTTGTGTTGTTCCCCCCCGGAGGGGTCAGGGGTCGGCTACACTGCAGTTCTGGATGTCACACAGGAGCTCTCTGGGTCTGCCATTCAGTTACAGAGAAGCATCGTCTTTAATTTGGGTATTCAGAACAGGAACTTCTTTTAGCAGCAGCACAATGCTAACAAACAAAGCTAACTCGTTAGCTTTAACCACCACCATTATTATGAATTAAATCATGTAAATTAGATACTAAAAATACTCATTATATAGGATTTAAACTACTTGTTATGGAACTTTTTAACTAAATTTAAGTCGGATTATTCTGGGTTTAACTGTAGATTAAATAAAGACTAGAGACCAGCTGAATTTGAGCACTTTAAAAAGGGACGAATTCGTTGCAAAATAATCTAAAAAATACATTACATTTAAAGTTAGTTCAAGTTATTTAAGAACTTTTAACTTAAAATGGAAATACGTGATTAAATAACTCTCTTTGCACACTTGCTGCATGTTCTAAATGTATGCTAACATACCAACAGGTGTTTCTCCCCCTTAATGCAAATAATAAGGACCTTTCAAACGTGAGTCTAAAACTATAAAATAAACTCAATGGATGAAACTCACAAGATGAAAGTGAGTTTTGAGTAAAAGCAGTTTTTTTAACGTGCTGATTGTTTATTGTTTGTATTCCAGAAGTTACAGAAGGAGAACAGCTACTTTACATGGAGAGTAGAAAGAAGTGATGCTCAGGTGGTACATAATGTAACCCCCAATGTCCGGTTTTAATTAGTATATAAAGGTACCAATAATCAGTCCATTTAAAGGGATTTCTACATAATGCTTTCTTCCTGGTGATAATAGAGGAGGGTTTGGTGTCTCGTCAAAAGGTCAATTTCATATATTTACTAAACTTTGGATTAGCTTTTAACGACCAATCATCAATTATCATTAATCTGCAGGTGTGTAAATATTATATTTCCAGTTTCCAACAGAGGACTGTGATTAATGAACCTCCATCCCACGAGGAGAAGTTGAAAAAAGTTGGTAAACACTTAGAGAAACATGTCTGTAATTCCTAATCTGTGAACTCTACGCTACCTTCCTTACATAACCAACCGATGTTCCCTCTCTTCTCTCTCACTTTGTTCCTTCCTCTCTCGTTGTCTCTCACTTGCTCCCTGTCTCCCCCCACCCTCTTCCTCAGCAGCGACAGAAAAGTTGCAGTGCGACCGCTTAGAAAAAAGTGACAGGGCTGAAATGGAAAAAGGGAACAAGAAGAGTGCTGCTGGTTCAGCCCGGGGTCTCGGCTGTCAATTAGACACTGCGCAGATGGAGCGAACGAGAGGAGGCAAACGAGAGAAGACTCAAAAAGAATGATTGGGGAAATATTACAGGACTGCAGGAGGAGAAGGAGGAGGTCAGGCGGAGGGTAACTAGATGTTACGGAGGAGGAAGAAGGAGTGAGTGAGGCTCAGAGAGAGAGAGAGAGAGGGGGAGAGGGGCCTGCTGGGAGCCCAGCGCTGATAAAGCAAATAAAGACAGAATACTCCAAAACAAACAGCCGCGCTCCATTTAGACCCAAAGCACTTTTTAAAAAGGTCAATTTAGACTCGGATGCTTTTCTACAGTCACTCTGGGTTCACACACTTTCTTTTTTAGAGGTTAATCTTGGGCTGGGAGTTCAGTTTGGGTTCGACTTCACGTTGGTAGAAGCTTTAACCACTAAACTGAGTCTGAATGAAAGGGCAGATGAGATTATGGATCGGTTGTTGTCACGGTTTCTGCAATGAACAACTTATTTAAGGTCGATTTAATAACTTTTGTGCTTCATTTAGGTCTGAATGGGATTCAATAAAGACTCCGCCTCATAAATGAAATCACTTTTAAAGTTAAACATACATTAAAGTACAAAAAGAAAAACATTTTTATGTGTATTCAAAGACTCTTTAACTTAATTTAGGTCTGATTTATTTGGGCAAGTCAATGAATAAAGACTCCACCACTTCAGGAGAACTTTCAGGGGACAGTTCAGCCCAACATAAAATAATAAATACTTTTGGTTTCGACTTCTTTTGCTTTAATGCTTGTTTCTGATCGAATTCCTCTTTTTAATTAGATTTAGTCTGTTGTTTTTTTCATTATTTCTGGACTAAACAACATTTTTATGTGCAATAAAACACTGTCAAATGTCTGGTTTGCTTAAATATATAAAGAGAAACCTTTTCGGGGGTTCATTTTAAGGTTCCTCTTACAACTTTCAGCACGCACTTCTGATAAAATCTCCATGTCGTTACCTTGGATTAAAGAAAATGTTTTGTGGATCAGTTACTATTTTTATAACCTCATTTAGATTTGTTGTTTTGGCAGATTTGTAAGAGACTCAAACACTTGGATCAGAGAGTTTTATGGGACAGTTCAAAATATAAATCACTTTTTCTAGTTCTCTTCAACAAAGTTTCGGTGTGCCCATTGCTGGAGATATCGATCGTTCAGATGTCTGCCTTCTCTCTAATATAATAGAACTGGATGGATCTCGGCTTGGTTTCAAGATTTCCTTTTCAGCCTCTACTTCTATTATACTGGAGAGAGGGCAGACGTCTCTACAGCTGACAAACCCCCAGAAATAGTCACTTTAACCAAAGCTAGACAGATTGATAGCACTAGAGGTAAGAGAAAACATATCTGGCTGAACTGTCCCTTAAATAAATTGCTTCATGACCAAAATTATAAAATGTTTATGATTGTTTTGGTTTAAAAAGGGTCTCAAGCTAAGGACGGTTAAAGCCCATTAGTGAACCCCCTATAATAAGGACACACACACACACACACACACAGACACACACAGGAAAGTCTTTCACAGCATTTGCACTGCAGCCTGAAATCAAACACATCTCACACTCTCTCCGTCTCCCCGGCGACCCCAAAACAGGAAACAGTTGAAAGGTGAGAGCTGTTGGAGAGTCTCCACTTTTTGGTTTGACCATGAAATGACCGCGGAGTCTCTCTCATACACACACACACACACACACACACACACACACACACACACACACACACACACACACACACACACACACACACACACACACACACACACACACACACACACACACACACACACACACACACACACACACACACACACACACACACACACACACACACACACACACACACACACACACACACACACACACACACACACACACACACACACAGGAAGGGGTGTAGATGCAGTATCGGGGAGACTGCTGCGGAGGTCAAGACTGATAACGCAGAACAATGACCTGACCCGGTCACCACACGGCCAGTGTGTGTGTGTGTGTGTGTGTGTGTGTGTGTGTGTGTGTGTTAAAGTAAAATATGGCTTTATGTGACAGAAGACGTGATGCATGTCTGAGAGGAGAGGATGTGTGTGCGTGTGTGTGTGTGTGGTATGGTTTAAAGATCTATTATATAAATGTGTGTGTGAGCAATCAATTACTGTGTGTGTGTGTGTGTGTGTGTGTGTGTGTGTTTGAAACCCCCACACACACACACACACACACACACACACTGACCACAACTTGACCACGAGTCGGAAGTAGCGAACCGCCGCTCCCCTCCTCGTCCAATCAGGTCGCTGAATAGCCGTGTTGCCTTGACCACTGCCTGACCCTCTGTCACGACGATAAGGCCCGGCCACAGACAGGACAGGAAGTTGAGCCAGGGGCCGAGACACACACACACACACACACACGGACAGAACCCACACAGTAATGGCTTGAAATCATAAATCTGCAGATATGGACGCAAACACTTTGAGTGGCGACTATTTTTTGCTGCGTTATCTTGAGAGCTGCAGGATCATTACACACACACACACACACACACTGTAAATATGGAGAGGAACATGCACGTGTGTGAAGCTGAGAGGAGACAGGTGTGTGTGTGTGTGTGTGTGTGTGTAGGTAGCAGACTGTGTGGAAGAATGTGCGTGAGAGATCAGATAAGAGTGTTTCGGGCTCTGACGGTTAGTTCTCACCCCTCCCTGGCACCAATACTTATCCCACTGACCTCACACTGCACCCACTTTCAGTTGAGTGTGTCTGAGAGTGTGTGTGTGTGTAAGGCCTCATTCTGCACTTGGCGTGTTTGACAGGAACCTCAGCCCCCGTGACGCTCAGTAAAAACACTTTAAATGGAAGAGGAAGAAATTAGAGTCAGAGGAGATAAAAGACCTTTCCTAAATAAACTACATCTTATCAATACATCTATTTTACTGCACATTCTGACTTCAACTTCCTATGTTGGAATCACCAATTATTTTCCTTTGATTCAATTCTTAAGATGGAGTAACGGCCACAAAACCCAATCTCCCCGGCACAAATAAAGTATTGTTATTCTGATTTTGGTAAATCATATAAGAACGTTTAGAGACAAAGGAATTCAAAATGTTCTTCCGTTCCTCTCGGCTACACTAATTCCTATTTTTCCGATGTGGTTATCAATGAAGGACTACAGTCCAACAGAAAATAGCACAACAACGAATAAAAGAAAGTAAAAACTGGATGTCAAATATACTTCTGCACGACAACTGGGATATCCCATCATCTTTTAACTTGATTTGGCAGGTCCTCAAAATGATCCTTAAGTGTTGTTCCTCTTCTCTTTTTGCTCCACTTTTCGTCTCCTCCTCCTCCCAACGGAAACATCTACTTCATTTTCACCAGATAGTCTCTGATTTTTCTTGGATATTTTGCTTCTACCAGACGGTTAAGACGCCTGCAGACAAAGTCAATGTATTTAAAGTCTAATTACTAACAAGATGGGTGTTTTATCAGTCTATGGTAATATAAGTTTGTCTGCACGTACTGTACTTTCATTTATGTGTGTGAAACCATTTTAATTCTGTCAAAGTTTTCATTTTATTGTATTGTTTTATGATCAAAACGTTTTCGTCTTTTGCTTATTTTCAAGAGAAGATGATGAGCAAAAAAGTAAGAGCAACACACCAAGAGTCCAACTCTCGGTCCGTTGGTCACATTATTAATCTCTCGACCACCACGATGCACCAACAGTTCTCTGAGTGGAAGGCCGGACAAAAGCATCGTTCTCGGGCAGTTTTGTGATTCAACATCCGAAAGTTTTACACGCACGACTGTCCCCTAAAAGCCAATGAGCCGCCGTCTGCATCCATGTTTGTGTGTGTCCCGTCTCCCCCAAAAGAAACAACTTTTTCCCAAATAGCGGGCGAGCATTTAGATGTCCGTCTGCTGCTCATCCTCCCTTCACCCTCTTTCTTCTCCGCTCTATTCATCCCCCCTTCTGTGAGCGGTCAAACGTTTTGAAGGGAAGTGTCAGCCTCCCAGGGAGAGAGAGAGGGGGAGAGGGAGAGGGGGAGAGGGAGGGAGAGAGAGAGAGAGAGAGAGAGAGAGACCACCCTGTATGTCCATTTCAGCCGCCGTATCACTTTCACCTGACTGCACTCTTTCACCCGCTAGCCCTCGCTCTCTGCAGCGTTTTCACCCATTCATGTCCCGTTTTCTCTCTCGGAAAGACCTGGATCTGGGCATTTTACTTGAGTATATACTTGAGATTTCTTTTTCCTGAAGTTAAAATAGTAGATTACTCCACCTCCTCTAACTTCCCCTCTCGTTTACACCTCTCTGTTTCCACTCTGCCCCGTGCATCTCCTCCATCTGTGTGGTGAGGAGTTGAGAGGTCAAAGTGGTCGAGCACGATCAACCCCGTACGTACAGTTCATCCCCCGCCTCGTAAGCAGTCCCTTCCCTGAACCTGTCACACACACACACACACGCACGCGCACACACACACACACACACGCTGCAGCTGTCCATGTGACCGCAGGCTGCAGGAATGTGACGGTAGCAGACTTTTCAGTCTGACCTCGTCTATCTCTTCCTGTCCTCGTCCTCACCTCTGCCTACCCTTCCCCTTCACTCTCTTTTTCTCCCCCTGCATGTGTGTGTGTGTGTGGTGTGTGTGTGTGTGTGTGTGTGTGTGCATTTCAGGTCAACTCAGCTGAAGAGAAACTCTGGATCGAAACCTCGGAGGATATAAATCACGCCGACAGACGACGAGCTGAGCGGTAGCTGAAATTTAAATAAAAGCTAAACAAAAATAGTGAGTGAAGTAAAATATAGAATTATCTTTAATCTGACGGATAAGTAAAGACATGTGGCGAAAAAAATTAAACGAGGCCTTTGGTTTTGGGGTTTTCCTTTCCTTTTGACATCACTATGTAACACTCAAGCTTCTACTGGCTAGCACATTGAGGGGCGGGACATCTCTAAGCGGGTTGACCAATCACACAACAGAGCCGGACTAGCTAACCAATCAGAGCAGACTGGGTTCTGCAGCACTGGCAGCATGAGAGGAATAAAGAGCTTTTTGAACATTAGAGTATGGACGCACTCAAACATGCACTCCTGAGGGATGATATCCTGGAGGAGTGTGTTCTGTTTATTGCAGGGGGAGTCAACGGAACGGAAACCAGTCGCGTTTGAGGAGCGTGTGCACTGGAGTCAGGAACAATGAAGCAACAAACAAACTGGGACAGAGCGAGGGAGGCTTCCTGCTGCAGAGATGGATCACCTGGCTGTTTTTAAACTGTACGAGAATAAAAACAGAGGAGGAAACACGACCTCTTATCTGCGTCTTTAGTCAGCTCATTTTGTAAACAAATAAGTTATCTGGCTTCTCCATCCGAGTCAAACGCAGTGTGTGGAGCGTGAGGGATTAGAATGTGACATGTAGACTGGCTTTACGTCATACACCATATCATGAACATACGTGTTGACGTGTTTACTCCGTGTTTTCAGTCAAACATGACTCCCTCACCTCCCCGTCGTCTACCTTCCCTTCTCCTTTTCCAAACATCTTGCCTCCTGCCCTCGTTAGTCTGGGTGAGGAGGAGGTGAGAGGGAGGTCTGCTCTCCCACCGGGCCTCCTCTCCTCCCCGAGCCCGTCTATTACCCTCACACACACACACACACACACACACACACACACACACACACACACACACACACACACACACACACACACACACACACACACACACACACACACACACACACACACACACACACACACACACATACACACACACACACACACACACACACACACACACACACACACACACACGAGCAGAGAGGGAGTATCTGCTATCCTGTCATTGGGTAATCGCTACTTGCTACTTTCAATCCACACACACACACACACACACTTGCGCAGTCAGGATAAGGGGAGCGGTTGTCATGCTGTGACATGTTGCTTTTGGAGAGGGAGAGGGAAGCCTCGTGAGGTAATGGTCGGGACACACACACACACACACAACATAAAAGTCAGACAGGGGGCAGACAGCTCTGAAAGCAAACGTGTGTGCGTGCGTGCGTATGTGTAGGAAGGAGTACCAGGGAAAAGAAGACCAAATGGAATCAAAAACAGGCATTAAAGGAAAGGAAACAAGATGAAACAAATGCAAAGTAACGATTAAAGAAGAAGAAAACCATAGAAGAAGAAACAGTCACAAGAAGAGAGGAGAGGAGAGAAGAGAAAACTGAGGAGGAGGGGAGGACATTTAGGAAAGGAAAAAGCAAGGAACCAAGTGAGGAAAGGAAACAGAGGAGGCGATTGAGGAGTTAAGAGAGGAAGAAACTAAGGAAACAAGTGAATAGAGGAGAACACTGAAGAGGAGACGAGGAAATTAAAGAAATGAAAAAGCAAGAACCAAGTGAGGAAAGGAAGCATGTAAGGAGGACAGAAAGAGGAGGAAACAGAGGAGGCTACTGAGGAGGAGAAGAGGAGAAAGGAAACAATTGAATAGAGGAGGAGGAAACAGAGGACAAGATGAAGTTCAGGAAATGAAAAAGCAAGGAACCAAGTGAGGAAAGGAATCGTGTGTGAGGAGGAAACAGAGGAGGCGACTGAGGAGTTAAAAAGAGAACAATAAGAGAGGAAGAAACCAAGGAAACAAGTGAATAAATAAGGACATAGAGAAGGAGATAACTTAGGGAGTAAACTTAGAAGGGAAAAGGTAAAGTAGGAGTAGTAGGAGGAGGAGGAGAGGAGGAATAAAGGTGTGAAGTGAGGAGGCGATGTGAGGAGACAATGTGAGGAGGTGATGTGAGGAGACAATGTGAGGAGGTGATGTGAGGAGGTGATGTGAGGAGACAATGTGAGGAGACAATGTGAGGAGGTGATGTGAGGAGACAATGTGAGGAGACAATGTGAGGAGACAATGTGAGGAGGCGATGTGAGGAGGCGATGTGAGGAGACAATGTGAGGAGACGATGTGAGGAGACAATGTGAGGAGGTGATGTGAGGAGACAATGTGAGGAGACAATGTGAGGAGACAATGTGAGGAGGTGATGTGAGGAGACAATGTGAGGAGACAATGTGAGGAGACAATGTGAGGAGGCGATGTGAGGAGGTGATGTGAGGAGACAATGTGAGGAGGTGATGTGAGGAGGTGATGTGAGGAGACAATGTGAGGAGGTGATGTGAGGAGGTGATGTGAGGAGACAATGTGAGGAGACAATGTGAGGAGACAATGTGAGGAGGTGATGTGAGGAGGTGATGTGAGGAGACAATGTGAGGAGGTGATGTGAGGAGGTGATGTGAGGAGACAATGTGAGGAGGTGATGTGAGGAGACAATGTGAGGAGACAATGTGAGGAGGCGATGTGAGGAGACAATGTGAGGAGACAATGTGAGGAGGTGATGTGAGGAGACAATGTGAGGAGACAATGTGAGGAGGTGATGTGAGGAGACGATGTGAGGAGACAATGTGAGGAGACGATGTGAGGAGACGATGTGAGGAGTCGATGTGAGGAGACAATGTGAGGAGGCGATGTGAGGAGTCGATGTGAGGAGGCGATGTGAGGAGGCGATGTGAGGAGGCAATGTGAGGAGGTGATGTGAGGAGGTGATGTGAGGAGGTGATGTGAGGAGGCAATAGAAACAGGAGAATCAGAAAAGTCCAAAAACTGGAGACAGAAAATAAAGGGAGAGAGGGAGGGTGGGGGGGACAGATGACATGATGAATGGATGGAATCTGACTGTCTGTGGTCAACCAGAGGAATGAACCCGGGACCAATCAATGACCACACACACACACACACACACACACACACACACACACACACACACACACACACACACACACACACACACACACACACACACACACACACACACACACACACACACACACACAGTGAAATGAAGGTGGAAGAATGCAGGCCTGGCGTACCAACGAGTGGAGAAGGGGATGAGTGGAACTCTACTGTTGCAAGCGGATTTCTGGGGGGATGCCACACCGCAACACACACGCATGCACTCGAGGGCCAGCCAAAGGTCTGAAGTAACCACAGACTTCTGAATGTTCTAAATATAGGAGGATTGATAGGATCTGTGGAAAAGAGCTGCCTGGGGAGTGCACACACACACACACACACAATCAGCCTCCTACGCTCGCAAACTTATTTAGCAATTGTGGAGAATGTGAGCGAGCTGCTGACAGCTGAGATAAGCGTGGTTCACTGAATCAGCGTTTTCTATAGCAGTTCGGAGGCTATGTTGGATTTTACATGAGTAAAACTCAAATGCACATGAAGCTACGTTAGGAACAATGCATGCATCTGTCCAGTGCTTTGTACTGTGACTGTTTTATTTTCAGATGAAGATCAGGATGGTTGCCAAGACTTAAGATGACAAGTCTGTCAATTATTAGGGATGTTTATCATGTTTCTTTTGTCCTAAAACATGTTTATATTCATCACAGTGAGAAGTATAGTAAAATAATAATAATAAGAGAAGTATTTGTGTTGATGTTGTATTAATATCCAATTTCAGGCACTGAATTGGCAACTGTGTCAAGATGTGAAATAAATGATCACTTTGTAGAGGAATAGAGTCATCGTTTGGGTTTGGAAATGTCAGAACTAAAGTCCATCTCAGGTTCTCAAATCCAAGGCTATGTCTTTAATATTCTTGATTTGTGAGTTAAAAGGTAAAGACATGCAGTTAAACAAGTAAAACAAAAGATAACAGCTGAAAAAGTCCATATTTGAGAAGCTGAAATAAGGATTTTCTACTATTTTGCATGAATAAAACCTTGATTGACAGGAATGTTTATCAAACTGCTCCCAAACCAACCGTTATCATCTCGCTGTGTGTGCGCTGTGTGCGTCCACGTCCATCTAAAAGTGTGTGTGTGTGTGTGTGTGTGAGTGTGTGTGTGTCCTGGGGGAACTCCTGTCTCGGCCCAGGTCCCAGGACCCCGGAAGCTTCCAGAACACCGGGACCCGACCGCACAACAAAACGTCCCCGTCAGCGTGATTTATCGGCCATTCACCGCCAGCTCACACACACACAGACACGATACACAAAGACACACGTCATACTCGCACGTATGAAAGCGCTGTCAACACACACACACACACACACACACACACACACACACACACACACACACACACACACACACACACACACACACACACACACACACACACACACACACACACACACACACACACACACACACACACACACACACACACACACACACACACACACACACACCTGAAAGAGCACAAAAAGATGCGCGGGGCAGATGTGGTCGGAGGAATGTCTTTTGATTTGATAAGAAAAGGCGACAAAAACAATGGAGGTGAGAAATAAAAGGAGCTGAATGAGGAGCGGAGAGACGGGCAGGAGAAAGAGGGAGGAGGCGGGAAGATGGAGAAGAGGATGGAGCTAACTCTGAAGTAAACATCGATGCTGCTGCATGAA
>NC_086362.1:2285042-2300042 GCF_036324505.1 Eleginops maclovinus
AAAGAATGCAAGAAATGGACAGAAACAAAAGGTTTAGGAAAGGAAATGAATGGAAAACCAAGGTGAGGAACGGTAGGAGCGCAAAGGTGCAGAACTAAAGAAATGACAGGGAAGGAAAGGCCAAAGGAAAGGAGTTGAGGAGAGGATACGAGATGCAAGAGAAGTGAATAAAAGGTTAAGAAAGGAAAGAGATTCAACATTGATTGAAGGAAAGGAAGTAGAGATGAGGAGTGAAGAAGAGGGATGGAAGATGAAGGAGACACAAATCAGGTGATGCTTCGTCTCCTTCCTCACTTCCTTCATGTCTAACTCCCTCCCTCCCCTCCCCGAGTTAACGAGAGACGTTCATTACAGCGCTCGTTAAAAGCCACTCAGCTGCTAACGGCTGAACAAACAGGCAAGAGAGAAAAGAAGCAAGCGAGGAGGAGGAGGAGGAGGAGGAGGAAGAGGTAAAAAGGTGAAAGGAGGAGAAGATGTGAATGATTAAAGGGAAGGAATGAAGGAAGGAAGAGGAGGAGTAATGACAGGAATGCAGACGGTTGAGGGTGACAGCAAAATATTCTGATAAACATTCACCTCTCCCTCCATGTGTATCAACGTGAAGGGGCTGAAAATGCACAGTTCAGACATCTTTAAAGGCTAATTAATCAGTATGTTTGATGTCACTATTGAATGAAATGACCAAATGCAATGTTAGAGTGGGTTTATGGAGCTTTGCAAAGCCTTTTAACTTCTTATAACTCTACATTTTACACAGATATACAGTATTTTGAAGGAAAAAATGCAGAAAGTGGAACAAAATCCTGCAAATCCCCTTAGCTAACTTCGCCTTTTTGCGGTTTGGTGCTAGATAAGGCGACTACAGTGGATCTCAGTGCTGAAAACTTGCTTTCAAAGCAGTAAGAAGTAAGGAAAAGATGAGGTGTCAAATAGCTAATGCATTGTTTGTATAAAAAGTATTCATTTGTGCAGCTTTATGATTAAAACCAAGATTTCTGGACCTTTAAAGAAGGTAAATATAGCTTAAGTGAACCAAAAAAGGGGAAGAAGGTTTAAATATGTTTGTGGTCAAAAAAGGGATGTGGTCTCACGTTCAAACTGTGTGTTTTCAGTGTGAATTATGTGTGTGTGTGTGTCTGTGCGGTCGAACACACTACACCAGCAGTCCGGTTCAGTTAGCTACGCTAGCAATGACAAGGTGTTTATAAATGCCAACAGGTATTGCACACACGTAAAATAAACAGCGTGGGTGTTCAGTTTGAGGGGAAACTTCCTCACGTGAGACTTTATAAGATCAAGTTTGAGTCGAGAAGCTTCAATCAAAAGACTGTTGACAAATTAGTCAGCACAACCAGAACGTGTAGCAACAGATTGATGAGCATCTCCACCAAAAATATCCCAGATTGGATCAGTGTTCGGCTGAAGAACTCCCAGATGAATCCCTCCTCATAAATGTTTGAAACACAGCATCAAACACTGATTCACGACTCCTGGAAGGGATTGGACACGGAGTATAATACGCTCTCCGATGATCCAGAAAGCTGTCCGTCAAACGAACGGCGAGCCGGGGAGGGCAGCCAAGAGTCAAGAGGTGGGATCAGATGATGCTCCATAGTTCACAGCCTAAATATCCAAATAAATCCCTAAAAATCATTACTTTTTTGGACTAAGAATCGAGGATGAGCTTTGGTAAATTATCTTAAACCAATACATGTTTTAATTCTGCAGGAGTTTCATGTCCAAATTGGATATAGAGCAACCAGAGTGAGTTGAATTTAAGTGGTCAAATCAAAGTTGTATTGATAAATACGCTGGTTTTTATTTTATTGATCAGTTTTGTACATTTGTGTTTACATTTCAGTGAAATTTAATCACAGCTAAGTTATGTTTTTCATGTTCCTTAGCCAAAAGAGACATAAAAACCATAAAAAATAACTCAGAAATGCATATTTAGAGTAAGAAAATCCAATCATTTTTGCTAATTGACACAATTCTATCAGATATACTTGATTTATTCGTTTATTTGACGGGGACAGGGTGCGTTAACGCATCAGTGTAAAAATACAAGATCTGAACATACTGGATTAGCTAAAATGCTCATTGACATGCTGTAAAGATGGATGGATGGATCAATTTTAACCCATCACTTGTATTTATCTATCAGACATGCTTCAACTTCATCAGTGACACAAAATATGAGGCTTCAGTGTCAAAATGAAGGTCTGTGGTCCGATTTGTGGCTTGTAAAATGACTGGAAATGTGATTGAGAGACTTTAATTCACATAATCAAGCTCCAAATCACTGCTGCTCGCGTCACTGCTCCGTTATGGCAGGTATGTGTTCATGTCACTCAAGGAACACCACAAAAATGAAGTCTGGACTTTTTAGGGCACATTTTTGTAAGTGTTTTTCCTCTGTGAATGTAACCTGCACGCACACGCACGCACGCACACACACACACACAGAGAGAGAGGCCAGAGCAAGCAAATTCACAGACTAGAAAACCACATCTGATCTGACGGGTACCAGGGTTGGAAATTCCACTGTAAGAAGTGGTTTAGCACCAATGCTTTAAAGAAATACTGAGGAAAAAAAGGCTTCTTTATTCACCTTATGTCACCACTTCCGGTTCAAATGCATGTGGTTTAGCATTTTAAGCAATGGATCTCCATCTACACTGCCCCAAAGCAACGCTTTACAGTACATCTTCTATTATTGGCTCACAAATTGACATGAAAACGGCCCAAAAAATCTCCACTTTTAATACCTATATAGTGTCTTTTGGTGTAAATGGCTCCACTATGACAAGGTCGAACTCCATACTGAAGCAAAAGAGGATAGCCAGCAGCTCCAAACATCACTTTAAAGTCCCAAATATGCATTACTTGGATCTACATGGTTAGTTTCACCTTAGGAAGAGTTATAACTTCATCAAGCTCTAAAGTGGGCGACGTTATGCAAAGTAAGCTTCAACTGGAACTGAAACTAAGAGGATAGCTGGTGAAGCATAAGGTGAATAAGGACCTTAGCATACAGGCTAATAGAGTGGCGCAGGGATGAGGTATTTTTGTAGGCCGACCCGGAAGTAAGCTGCGCATGGGTTCCCTTTCTCCAGAGGATTTTTGAATATTGTGAAAAATAAGATCTGTGGAAATCGAACCTGTTTGATAAATGCACGTTCTGTTCAGCCGGATAATCTCCACATGTCTACCCTACTTTTATCCTTTTAGAAGCATAAATGTAATCTCCAGAAGCAAAATGCTAACGTGATGCTATAAAGGAGCTACAGAGGAGTACAGCAGGGTCGCACGACATCAACGTCCCGCCAACTTAAGATCCTTTCAACTGACTTTTGTGCGCCTGCATATTTTAACAAAGCTTTTCCTTAATGCTGATGTGTTTAATGTCGTAATACAAAACGTGATCCGTCTCTTGAACTCGTGTCAACCACAGACCTTATTTCCAGCTATTTTCCAAAATCCTCTGGAGAAATCCCACTGACTCTGAGTCGAGGGAGAAGTAAAATGCGAACTCACTTCCGGGTTTTAGGACTCGTTCCTGCACCACTCTATGGGTCTGGGTAGAAAGTCAGCACTTAAGGGAAGAACCCTTGTATCTAAAACTGCTAAAAGTCAGCAAATTTGACGAGGAATTAATATGTTTAATAGTGGAGAACGTTACCCTAAATGGAAACAACTTAGCTAAGCGCTGTCAGGTCGATTTCCCCCCCTGGTTGGGATGAGATGTGTGCACAAGTTTCAGGCAAGCGTGCATCACAACCTTATCGTCTACCATGCTGGTTTTAAAACACACACTCAAGTTGAGATTTTTTAAGGGTCAACGTAGGAGGGGGTTAACGGGGTGAGTCAGGGGGTCATCACTCTGCATCAACCCAGATACTCACCGGTAAGGTAGCGTGCTCTACGGGCGTTCCCTACGGTGAGAGGGGGGGGGGGACATTGAGCGGACATCAGAGCAGCAGAGAAAGGGAAAAGATGAAGGACTGTGGAGTCCCAGAGCTCCCAAATGAAATCGTTGGCACACTCTCCGTCTTATGAATTTATTGCCGATGCTAATCTGGCTTCATCTGGCATCGTGTCGAAGCACCGTGGAGACCTCGGTAACACAAGAGGAAGAGCTACCCTGCCAAAGCACAGAGCTGAAAACCGATCAAGGGACTTTATAAGCTGAGTCCGTCTAATTTTCACATGATCATTTTTCACCCCGAGGAGCTTTTTTTCTTTCCACCCCCTTCCATCTTTAAAATCTGAGCTCAATTCGATTAGGAACGTTGAGCTAGCAGCTAAACGAAACAAAGTGGTATTATTAGCTCTTGGATGGGGCAAGGTTTTCCTCCGTGCTGAGAAGAAATGTGACCCCCCCCCCACCGAGCTTCCAATTAATGCACGTCTGCCTCCAACAACTTGCATCCAGAGCTGTTAAAACGACACACACACAGATCGCTGCAGGAATGTTGCTGTGTCACAGTGATCCTTCTTTGAACAAATCAGCGGTGTGTGTGCGTGCGTGCGCGTGTGTGTGTGTGTGTGCGTGCGTGTGTGTGTGTGCGTGCGTGATGCGTATTGGTTGCATAACTTCTCAAAAACATAAAACAAACCATTTATTCCTGGATTCTTGGTCGCCCTCCAGTATCCAATACCTCAAAATCTTCTCTGACCTCACCCCCCTCTGAGAGCACTGGAGCCCCCCCAAATTTGGCTTTTCTCTTGTTAAAAGCAGATGTACTCTATTGTTTCAGTGTGACTTGTCTTAGCTGTAACTTTAAGAAGTTTATAGGTCATTTCCTTAATTCAAACTATTTATTTCCCACTTAAACCCCTTAATTTACCCTTAATTAACCCCTTAAGTTAACTTACTGCATAGAAAAATGGTATTTAAAAACAGGAAATATATAATAAACACATTTAAATATATAATCAGGGAAATGACCAAAAAAAAGTACAAATAAATAGAAATATTTAAAAGAAAAAGCAGAAAATATTCACATTTAAAAAATTGGAAATGTGAAATAATTGTACAGAAAGAAAATACTTAAAATTGCTCATTTTCGTTCAAACCACTCATTGTTTGAGGTGTACTTAAATAAAGCGTCGACTCATTTAATCTAAAACATGTGTCTTATTTAGAGAATTAAAAGTGCAATATTTCCTTATGAATTGAAATGGAGTAGATGTATAAATTGAGTCCTAATAACTCAAATGTGTAGTAAAGTAAAGTACTTAAGAGTCAGTTTACGTGGATACTTTCCACCACTGAATTCTACATATTAAATGCGTATTTCATCCCTTTCTTGATACTGTTTTTGTGGACATTTCACAAGAAAAATCTGAATTATTTACAGTTTTAGAAATGTACCAAACTTCTAAAGTTTGTGAGTGTTACGGAGAAACTACTGGAGCTATTTTCCTCAAATTTGGTGGAAAGGTACATCATAGGCAGAGGAATACACCTTGCAAATTTGAAGCAGGTCCAAATATCGGAGCTGATACACGGCAAACTTTCACTTTGGTTGACAAGTGAGAAAAGTTGTTTGTGATGCATTCAGGTGGTGTTGGAAATATTGGAAAAATGAGTTCCCTGGGACTTGGACGATCATGTCCTCAAGTGAGAACAAAGAGCTACACAAAAGACATATTCAAATGTTGTTTACACGCCTCTAGCTATACAATTAATCACATTTCAGCAGCAGTTAAACTTGTATTCCGCGTTCACTAGTATCCGATTCATTTCTACGTAAATCTACTCTTTCTACGATCACCTCTTACTTCAGAGGGTCATACCACCCAGCTTTTAGATCCATAGCATCTGATCTACTTAGGAGGCCCCCACAGCGAGTGTGTGTGTGTGTGTGTGCGTGTGCATGAGTGTGTGTGTGTGTGCGTGTGTGTGTGTTAAAGTGTGTGTGACGGGGTCATGTCCGGGGCTCATGGGGGTGTAGGAAAAGCTTCTTAGAAGTGCTGGAAAACACTTAGCTCGACCACCTTGTGTGTGTGGCCTTGTGCCCTTGTGACCCGCTTTGACCAAATCTGTGTGTGTGTGTGTGTGTGTGTGTGTGTGTGTGTGTGTGTGTGTGTGTGTGTGTGTGTGTGTGTGTGTGTGTGTGTGTGTGTGTGTGTACTGTCCATGTGCTTTAAACCTCAGGGTGGGATCAGGGATCATGTGTGCTTTGGACAGTGTACATAAAGACTTAAACAGCCTAAATATCCTAATTAATCCCTTAAAACTACATCTTTTTGGACTAAAAATTGTGTTGTCAATCCATTTTTTAATTCTGCATTAATTGTAGGAGTTTCATGTAAGAATTGGATGTACAGCGACCAGTCTTGCCAACATTTATTTGACTCTGACTTGAATTTAAGTTGAAATACAAAGTTCTATTAAAGATGTACTGATAGGGGCCGTGGCGCAACTGGCTGGGGCACCTGCACCGTACGCCGGCGACCCGGGTTCGATTCCCGACCCGTGGTCCTTTCCGGATCCCACCCCGACTCTCTCCACTGTCCTATCCGATTAAAGGCAAGAAGCCCCCCCCCAAAAAAAAGATGCACTGATAAATGTGCTTATACTTCTGATCAGTTTGATAACTGCGAGTGGAAAAGATGCTCAATAGTGTTTTTAAGGATTTGCTCACGGGACATTAACTTTTAAAAATACATAATAATCATAAATGAGTTTAAAGGTAAGAAAAGTAAATCTGGAACTCAGATACGGTTTTCTTTGACCATTTATTTATAATTTTTTCACCAAAACAGTACATAAAATGTGATCTATGTGGTATATGCATTGTCTAGAATTATTAGAAATATTTCCATGTCCAGCAAGTTATTTATTGACAAGGAAAGGGTACGTGAATACAAGATCTGAACGTGCTGGAGTTAGCTCAAATGCTAATTTACATGTTTTAATATGGATTGATGGATCAATTTTGTATTTATCTGTCAGCCAACAGGCTTTTTGAAGCATGATCATATTGCTAACACGTCAAAGAGTCCAATAACCAGCGTAATGGATCAAATGCTACACTAAAATGGGCCAAAACTAACAAATGACTTTCCCTTAGAGCGGCTCTTATAGCGAGAAATGCTTAAGACCCTTGATGTAAGAAGTCATAGTTGATGAAATCACATTTATTAATTGTTCACACTCTGGTGTTGGACTTCACACTGATCCCGATGGAAGCAGTAATGTCATTACGTCGGGGGCTGTGGAGTCAATAGCCCGAGCCGTGGCGTGATCCGGTGCCGCTGACCCGAGCAGATCACCCTTAGATCCGCTTAGTGGCCCCATGTTAACGATCTAACCCGTAACAAGCTGATACCCGGACCGACTAAAGCTGATTGTCCGGCCCTGTGACGCCTCACGCTCAGGGGGCTTATATAACACACACACACACACACACACACACACACACACACACACACACACACACACACAGCTACACTTATAGAGAACTTTATTCTACAAAAAAGACAAGATGCTTTATACATTAGAAGTACAAACCTGGACTGTGTGTCTGTAGATATGTGTGTGTGTGTGTGTGTGTGTGTGTGTGTGTGTGTGTGTGTGTGTGTGTGTGTGTGTGTGTGTGTGTACTTACAGGCAGGTGCGTGAACACGCTGAAGGTGCTGTTCAGGAAAGCGATGAGGTCCATCAGGTAGTCGCTGGCCTCCGGAGTCCCGCCCCCCGGCGCCGCCACCATCCAATCGTATTCGGCCAGCTGCAGGAACTGGTCGATTTTGGCGTTGAGGTTGGTGTAGATCTCCGCCTCGGCAGCATGGCGAGCGTCCTGCAAGGGAGACGGGAGGGATTGAGGAAGGCTTGCAGCGTAAGGACTAGGGCTTTTACCGTCATGTATTCATGCAATAGCAGGAAGATTTAAGGTAAAATATCTGAATGAATTATCGTGCAGCTGCAGAGTAATGCTTCAAAAATGGTCATTCCTTCTAATATGAAGGTGAATTCTAATTGAAATCAGTCAAAATAATCTGAAATAATTGTTTTTTCACTTGTATTGATCAGTTGGAAGGACCGGAGAATAGAAACAGTGTGTGTGTGTGTGTGTGTGTGTGTGTGTGTGTGTGTGTGTGTGTGTGTGTGTGTGTGTGTGTGTGTGTGTGAGTGTGAGTGTGTGTGTACCTTGAAGGTGGAGGTCCCGTACAGCTTGGTGGCGTTGGCAGAGTCCGGCGGCACATTGGTGATGTTCGATATGAACTCCTCCAGGAAGTGGCAGCTCTGCTCCAGGTGGGTGGTGTTAATGATCACCTGCACCAACTGGAGGACACACACATGACACTCAGCAACACAGGGATTTGAGCCTTTGCAGACCATTTACATGCACTAAAACAGGCCTCTTAAAGAGCCATGGCACCATAAGGCTTGGATTGGATACTCTGCATTTTATTCTGAAATCAAACACAGTTTCTCAAATGATTTTAACACACAGGCTCTTATTGTTACATCCTGTTCTTGAATTAACGATGTTTTGGTCATTAAGCATGGAAACAAACACATAAAAACCCCACAGCTCTGTAGTTTCCACAACAACAGGTTAAAAAGAGGAAGTGTGTGGGGTTTTATTTTAGAGCAAATGAGCCGGAAAGCTTAAAAAATGATCATTCTGAGAAACAGAGTTACACCGAAGTTGTGCAACGACATTAGCTCGTTCCCTCTGAGAGAGATTATTACAAGCCTCAAGCACACACACACACACACACACACACACACACACACACACACACACACACACACACACACACACACACACACACACACACACACACACACACACACACACACACACACACACACACACACACACACACACACACACACACACACAGACTTTAAAGTACCTCTGCCAGCCCGACATTCTTCTTCTTAATGGCGTACTGCAGACAGTGGCTCAGGGTTCTGGTCAACAACAGATTGGTCGACTTGCGGATCATGTCGTCAACCTCTGTGGAACTGTGGGACACACACACACACACACACAGAGAGAGAGAGAGAGACAGAAGGGCAGAGAATCAGTGACTGTGTACAAGTAATTCCCTCTCGCCCGCGTCTCAAAGCCAGCACAAACATTTTAAGTGAAATTTCTCCGTCTGCGAAAGTCTCTCCGTTTGGGGAAAAGTCTAAATGTCAGCCAGGTCTAATGAGCGCTTCACCGTGTTACGAGCTGTTAGTCTCATTAGAGGGCCGACATCGCCTTAAATCTCCCGATATGAGCGTGAAAATAACTTACCTAAAACCACCGAGACCCAAACGATACAGAAGAGGTCCCACGGCGGTAAAACACACGCCTTCTGTCCTGATATTAGCCGGCCATTTTTATAATATATATTCCCACCACCGTCCTTTAAATAATCATAAAATTACCACCTCTGCAGAGCCAGCGAGGCAGAGAGGCAGCCAGCTGAAACGAGCTCAGATGTCCTGTTAAAACAAATATTTGACGGCGCTAATCAGACCCACTTAGAGGATCTCTGACACGCTATTGATTTTGTTACGTGGGTGAAGAAACCCAGACAGAGGAGGAAGGTTTTTCATGGCAGCGAGCGACCCTGTGCCTCGTGTTTAATAACTGCTTTTCCTGGAAGCATGGAAGTGCAGATGCTGTTTGACTCTGAAGGTAAATACACACACACACACACACACACACACACACACACACACACACACTGGGGGAAAAGGTCAGAGGAGGTCACACACACCGCGGAAACAAAAGCGATCACTTTCTCCCGACGATAAGTGTGTTTTACTGCAAGTGTGTGTTGCTTCCAAAAAGCTCTGTGGGTAACAAACACATTCCAACCAAATCAGTAAATTATTGAAGCCTGGAATTCAACCTTAACACACACACACACTTTAACACACGCAGAGTGTCGCCTGAGGGGGAGCGAAATGCTGGAATTCCTTCCAAACTCACTTAGTTTCCAAAAAAAAAAAAGAAACGGAGGAATCCTAAAAACGTTCCGACAATTTGGAGCGAGGAGAGGGGGAGGGGGGAATTCCTGGAGCGGCAGAAGTGCAGAGTGGACAAAAATGGTGTGTGTGTGTGTGTGGAGTGGCAAAAAGTCAATGTATGCTAGTGAACTCTCCCCACACACACACAATTATATAAATATAGACCCACCGCAGAATTCAGATTGAGTTTCATTATATTTATGCGGTCATCAGTCACAATAAATACGCGGCGGCTGTCAGAGGGAAGCGTATTTACATCTCTGGTAAAAATACACAAGAGGTTGGCAACAGTACACACATCCTTCTCCTGAGTATAAGTACAGATACTCCGGTCGAAGTACTTTAGTAAAAAGTAGACATAGCTGTGAAGCTGGTACCTGGACCTCAAATATGTGTTATTAAGAAGCATACGTACCCTATATACTGCCAGAGTACAGTGTGTGTGTGTGTGTGTGTGTGTGTGTGTGTGTGTGTGTGTGTGTGTGTGTGTGCCAAAAAAAGAACATGATGACAGGAATAATGGGAAAAATAATCCATAAATAAAATAATTAAAATAACAAAATAATGTGGGTTAAAAAAATAATAATAATAATAATAATATGATAAAAAATATAAAATATATATAATAAATAAACACAATACAAAATAAATAAAATAAAACCAAAAAAAGGTGCACATAATGCATAAATAATTGTATATTAATCAGACATTAAAGAACTTGTTACTGTCCTTGTCATACATGCATTGATCGTGTTTCCTGTATGACATCAGGGTTGAAATAGGCGCGACTACTTAATACTACTAAATAATAATTATCACGCCACCAAATGCATGAAACTAAAGTCTGTTTTAAGAAGTAAAAAGTACAGGTATTCGTGTTAAAACTGTAAGGAGTAAAAGCTGTGAGAAAACACACTCTGGACGGTGTAAAGTTAGCATTTAGCTACGTCGAATGAACTGTGGTTTGTCAGCGAAGTCTCTGTGAGTGTGTGTGAGCTTACACACCATTTCTATGTGTGCCTGTAGTTGCTGTTAGTGTGTGTACAATAGTCGGGTTAATAAAGAGTTCCATTCATTTTTCTCCCGCCCTCAAACGGCTCCTCGGCACGACTCTCTACGTCACTTGTCACCGAAACTGTGTCTGAATGTCTCTGCGGTTTCTTACTGGACACAAAGTGATGAAACATTATGAAAGAGGGAGGGGGGGATTTTCAAAATAAAAGCACCAAATCCTCCCTGGTGTTTGTGATCAAACAGCCTGATTTGTGTCTTCACTGGTGTGGAAATCACTGCCATTTGTCTCTTTTCTTTACACATTTACACCCACAGCTTTCTAACGCCACACAGACGTTTGAGTGAGTGTGTATCTCTTCTCGGCTACTAGCCCAGTCATTTCACCTCAAATCTAAAGCATGATGTCTTGAAACGCTCGTGCCAACATCACCTCATCTCCTGTTCCTCCCAAAATATCCTCCCAATCTTCATCGCTGCAGCCTCGGCCAACATTTCCAAACACAACACCCTTTGTCTCCGTCAAATCTGAAGCAATGTGTTTGCTTTCTGCTGCCATGCAAGCCAAGTTAGCGCCAGACGACTGGATGTAAATCACTGTTCACTTGGCAATAACAGGATTACCATTTCAAAATACTAATATAAAGTGAGGGGGATTATTTGCACCCTTTAAAGGTTTGATTTTATACATTTTTTATTGTATTGTTTTAAATTATTATTATATATTTATCTTTACACTTTTTATGATTTTCTTTCCATGTTTTTCTGTTATTTTAATTATTCTATGTATGGATTACGTTTCCCATTATTCCTCTCATGCTATTCCTTTGTCTTGGAAAAGACTGCACAAAAAATATAGCACTTTGCATCCTTAATGTATTACTTTACCTTTGTAATAGTACAAGACACTGAGGTTTGGACTCACTTAGGGTCTTTGCAGGATGATTGTCTTTTTCTGACAAAAAGTCTGCAAGAAATTGAACATAATCCTTAAAAAAAAGGCTAAAAAAGCTCTATTTGTAGACGAACATTGCCACCCTTAAAGATATACTGCTTATTGACCTGCAAAGAGTGATTATCCTAAAATGAATTGGATTATGGAGGCTATTTATTACGTATTTTCTATGTAAAAATCCTCAAATGTGGAGACACTAAACTAAATCTCAGGGTTTTGAAATGATAAAACAAGACATCTTTTACTCATTTCTGGTATTTTATAGACCAAAAATCAATAGTTTGACCTAGCTCCATCCATGCTCACAACACAAACGCACAAGTGGAGGCGAAGGAGAGTTAATAGACATCACACACACACACACACACACACACACACACACACACACACACACACACACACACACAGGAACAGATGTCAGGGTCAGTGGGTTCAGGGGGATCGGTGACCGTCTGTTTCCGGAGACGGAGCATCTGTGTACGTTTGAAGCGGGGCGGGAAGGCGTGTTGCCGCGGTAACCAGATATCAGGGCGTGAGCGAGCCGAGAGAGAGAGGAGTGAGGGAGAGAGAGAGAGCGCGAGAGAGAGAAATCAACCCGGGTCAGAGACTGGAGTCATTACTCTGATTGAGAAGTGAGAGAGAGAGTGAGCCGTGCTCAGCAGGGGGGGGGGGGGGGGGGGAGTGCAGAGAAACATCTGGGAGGAGGGGGGAGGATTCTCCCCCTTAGTAGATTGTTTTAGAGAGAATATGTAAAAAAAACACACCTGATTTTGCAGTTTTTCCACACAAACGGGGCTGAAATCTACTTAATTGATCCTGTTTTATTAACATCCTTTAACTCTGGATTTATTTAACTGTTTAAGGGTCTTGTACATGGATACTGTCTTTCAGAGTTAAGGTTCAATTCGTCGCACAAAGCAAATATTTGAAAGCGCGCTAAGTCGCTTTAAGTGTTGATATTTTGTCATGTTTTTAACAACAACAAGGTAGAAAAACAGCGCCTATTTATACCTGTAGTGTTTTTTACTTGGGGTTTTGTACATCAATATGATCGATATGAACCAGGCTAATATACAAGGTAAAAAGGAAGGGGGTTTCTTTTATTTAAAAGTGTAATTAGTTGGATTTACTGTGGTTATTTTGTCAGAAACACAAGGTGACACCCCATTGATTTAGCAGCTTGTTTTTTCCTGAAGTCTCTTTTAGTTCTGGGGTCTTTAATGTCAATATGATCCATTGAGACAGTATGATAAACAAAAACAACCAGGCTAATATATGATGTAAGAAGTGTGCTTAGTGGGCTTTATTTGTTGTTATTTTTTCCTCTTTTAACAACAAAAAGGGGGAGAAAGCAAGTGATTTAGCAGCTTGTTTATTATTGGGGGGGTCCTGTACATTCTCCCAGTAAAAAATAGTGTACAAAGAATGAGGTTGCATTCATTTAAAAGTGTGTTTCACTGCCAAAGTGGATGCAGAACACACTCTGCACAAACACTGATATTTGTGTATTTCTTTCCTTTGATTAGACAACCATTTTTCCTCCTCCTCCTCCTCGTCTCTCTTTCTTCCGCTGGTCACGGATCAATGGTACCTTCCTGGTTCCCAGCCCCCACGGACAATCCACACAGACACACACACACACGCACACGCACACGCACACACACACACACACACACACAAACACACACACACACAGGCGGTTATAAACAGAAATACAGATGCATTGAGAGAAAACCTCACGAGAAAGGAAAAGCACGGAGGAACCTGACACACTGGATGCAGATATGCTCACTGCAATACGCCACACACACCCTGGAGATCTGGCTATTCCGTTAGAAACCACAAACCATATCATGACACTAATAACACACACTCAAAGCGAAGGAAAGGATTGAGTGTGTGTTGCTGTAAGTGTGCATTAAATTCATCCCTTTTTTAAAGGAAAAATGGGTAGTTCAAGTTTCCTGTAAGGCGTTTATACAAGCGTGTATCTCAAAGTATCTTGATCAGTGTGTGTGTGTGTGTGTGTGTGTGTGTGTGTGTGTGTGTGTGTGTGTGTGTGTGTGTGTGTGTGTGTGTGTGTGTGTGTGTGTGTCTGGCTGAATCCCAGCCCTCTGGACAACGGAAGTTTTTCCTGATTGCTCGTCTCCTCGCTAAAAGAGGCAGCATTGTTTAAGCTAATTCTTCCATCAACCAAAACACACACACACACACACACACACACTACTGTTTAACCTCGACAGAATATAGACATACAGAAGCCGGGCTTGATTGTGGTGTGTGTGTGTGTGTGTGTGTGTGTGTGTGTGTGTGTGTGTGTGTGTGTGTGTGTGTGTGTGTGTGTGTGTGTGTGTGTGTGTGTGTGAGACAAATGCAAGGAGACACAGATCATTAAGACTTAGAAGAGCCTGCTGTCTCGTAGAAATTCAGAGCGAGTCAAATAAAAAGGGAGAGAATGTGACAGAAAGTGATAAAGAAAACTAGAGTTGTTTTGGGTAAGCGTGTTGGTGCAAAATGCAAAACATTTCCCCTCTGCAGAGACCAGAAAATGTGATTCCTGGCAGCTGTTTGTCTGGAAAAAGTTTATAAAAGTGGCAGAGACTCTGGGATTAACCATCACAATGTGAGTGACAGAGGAGGAATGAAAGGGGTTTTAGTGTGTGTGTGTGTGTGTGTGTGTGTGTGTGTGTGTGTGTGTGTGTGTGTGTGTGTGTGTGTGTGTGTGTGTGTGTGTGTGTGTGTGTGTACCTGAGATGCAGGTCTTCAGAGTACTTCAGGCAGGCGTAGATGAACTCCTTGAGCTGGCAGTAGACCTTCGGCACAAACTCGGAGAACGGGAGCTTCTTGGGGAAGGGGAGCTGGAGGGAACGGAGAGAAAAAACATGAGGATTTTGCATGAAAGCAACCACAGAAAGTCAGGGTTCATTATAGGTCATATTCTCTTTGAAATGTGGAGAAAAATTACACAAAAGTCTATGTTTTTCCTCCTTTTGTTCATATGAGTCCTTAAAGCTGCTGCTATTATCTGCTCTATCTGCCAGGTTTATAT
>NC_086362.1:2305042-2452542 GCF_036324505.1 Eleginops maclovinus
ATAATAACAATTACAGCCAAATAGCATAAATATTGCATAAAACAACAAACTAAATGCATCAAATTCAACCTAAAAGTTGCATCAGAAAACCTGTAATGCAGTAAGAATCCAAAACTAGATGAACTGTCTTTATTAATACATTTAAGGCTTAAAAAACATCCTTTTGATTGATTCTGATTGCAATACCAGTAGCAGGATAAGCAATAGATTAAGGAGTGTGTGTGCAGGTGTGAGTTAGGAGTGTGTGGACATAAAGGGTGAGAGTGAGGGTGAGGGTCATACCATGTTAGAGTGTGGCTGCAGCACGAGGCGAGCCTGTTTCCTCCGCTGCTTTCTGTAGTAGTTCTCAAACACATCACGCAAACCCTACAACACAGAGGACAGTGAGTGTGTGAGTGTGAGTGTGTGTGTGTGTGTGTGTGTGTGTGTGTGTGTGTGTGTGTGTGTGTGTGTGTGTGTGTGTGTGTGTGTGTGTCAGAGGTCTTTGATCAGCAGTTGGGCTGGCGTCGCTTGTCTCGACATCAAAACTAAAAACATACAGAAGCAGTTTGTTCTTTTTTTTTTTAAACTCGACCACCTCCTATCTTTTCCTTCCATTACACAAAAGCTCCCCCCCCCCCCCCCCCCCACACACACACACACACTTTCTCTCCTTCTCTTATCTCCCCCTCTGATGTGGGAGAAACATGTGTCCTATCTCCAGTCCTGACCAGAGCCCTTAGTGAGCTCGAGATAAAGTTCTGGGCTGAAACCCCATACCCACACCCACACCCACACACACACACACACACACACACACACACACACACACACACACACACACACACACACACACACACACACACACACACATGATAAGAGGCAGTAAGATAGAGGAATAAAAATAGAGACTCTTTTTCTGTTTTACTCACTTTTACATTTTCAAATAGCCGTTTAACCGAGGTAAAAAAGAGAGAGTAGAAACCAGTATTTATTTAGTAAAATGTTTCATATACCTTTAATATATAAGATGCTCTGACCTGAAGAAGGTTAGGTCTTCAGGTCAGATGTGTGTTTTGTTTGTCTGTTTTTTCAGCAGGATTTCAGCAAAACACCTGGCTTTATTCTCCTGAAGCTAAGTGAAAGGACGAAGGACGGGTCAAACTTTATAACCGCTCGGACCCACATTAACCCTCAAACAATGGCTATTCAGTCCAGAGATAAAGGTCCAAATACAGAGCAATAAAACACACCTCAGAGCCAGAGAGTGTGTGGTAGCAGGAGGAATCTGACTGGTCGTAATCTGTGTTTTGGAAAGTCCTTTATACTTCTTTAATTCCCTCTCTGACCCTCAGCGAACAATGTGTACTCAACACACCCTGAACTCTGCCCCCCCCCCCCAGAGAGAGAGAGAGGTGAAGTACAGGCCTGATACTGAGTGTGTGTGTGTGTGTGTGTGTGTGTGTGTGATTGCTGCAATGTCACTAGAACAGCAGAGGCCAAGAGAGAGGTGAAGTACAGGCCTGATACTGAGTGTGTGTGTGTGTGTGTGTGTGTGTGTGTGTGTGTGTGTGTGTGTGTGTGTGTGTGTGTGTGTGTGTGTGTGTGTGTGTGTGTGTGTTTTATTGGTCATAATAATCCAGTGTATCGAAGCTGAAATAAATGCAATAGTGGTGTGCAGATCACCATCAAGGAAAAGCAACCGATCCCAGAGACTGCGCTGAGCCCCAGCTGCTGCTTCCCTCTCCTCCCTGCACCGTAACACCGTGTTTACATTGATCGCAACTCCGTCCACATTTCTCAACATGCGGCACGTGTGCCAGCGCAACAAAGGAGTATTGTTCGAGGAGCTGGACTACGGCTGGAAAACCGTGGACTTTAAACAAGGAAAAGAAAAGGAAAGGATGGATAGAATAAAAAGAGGGAGAGAGAGAGAGGGAGAGAGGAGGGAGTCTTGATTGCAAATGGGATTCCACGTCCAGCTTTACTAGAAAAATAAATGAAACGGTTACATGCGCGTGCCTGTGGAAGCACGAGTCGCTCTTATTTAACTATCAAACTCTAAGCGTGTGTGTGTGATTTTTCCAGTCGATCCTCGCCGCCCAATAACGACAAACTGCTCGACATTTTCTTTTCTTTTCTAATGGTAAATCCACCTCTCTGCCCAATGACCTGTCACTCAAACTGCCACAACAACACTAATGGATACAGCAGTTTCCTGTGTGTGTGTGTGTGTGTGTATGTGTGTGTGTGTGTGTGCGCACTTGAGAGAAAGAGTGACCTCTGAGGTGAAGAGGTCAGACCTTTCAACACCTTCCCGAGGTTTAACACACTCTTTTCTCCTCCGTCTCTCATCTTATCTCGTGTTCCCTCCCTGCCCTTCCCTCCCTCCCCTTGTAGTCTCCCCCCCGTCCCTCTAATCTCTCTCCCTCTGTGTTGTGTTTGCACCCTCGTCTTCCTGTTTTTGCCCCTTTAACCTCACGGTGACCTCTCTCCCCGCTGCTTATCGGTCGATTCACTTTGTCCTTAAACTCTTTACTCCCTGTATCTCTCACCCCTTTACCCTGACTCTAACCTCACTCTCCCTTTCTGCTCCCCCCTCCTCCAATCGCTCGTTCTTTCTCTCCTTCCTGTCAAAGTTCATGCACTTCCTGTTCCCCTTCAAAACGAGCCCCTCCATCACACACACACACTGAGTAGAAACAGTCGACCCTCTTGCTGTTTTGGCCCGGTCACACACACACCATATGTGGAACTAACCCAGTCATGGCCCAGTCAACACCTTCATCCATGTCGCATTCGCTCTCACTGAGATCACACACACACACACACACACACACACACACACACACACACACACACACACACACACACACACACACACACACACACACACACACACACACACACACACACACACACACACACACACACACACACACACACACACACACACACACACACACACACACACACACACACACACACACACACACACACACACACACACACACACACACACAAGGTCGGAGAGAAGCCAGACTCGAGGCCTCATCTCTTTAGGGTCTGGAAAACATTCTTCAAAATAAAAACCTTCAAATAAACTTTGACTTGATGCGTAAGATCTGGCTTCTCATGAGGAAGGAAACTGCCTTTAAAATGTGTGTTTTATGATATGTATTCTTCTCCTCCTTCGTCATGTGTGTTATTAAGTATGGACATTAACCTCCGAGTCAAAAACTGGACTGGGTGCTTCATAGAGGGACAGATTTCCCCGTAAAATGTTAAAGTGATGCCAGGAGTCAATCTCTCTGTTGGTCAGAAAGGGTTTACTGAGTCCAGAGATATGGAGATGGGGTCAGATGTCTGGTCAGACTGCAGAGACAGCTTACGGAGAATAAATAGGGGATGGATGTCCGGTGGGTCTGCCGGGGGACGAGTGGCAGGCAGCAGGCTGACTCTGAGACTGAGATTTCTGATCCTTTCTTTTACTCTCCTTTTTTCTGGAGAGGAAGTAAAGAAACTCTGGATTTATTTGCTGTTTGAGTTGCAATAAATGACTCAGCAGCTTCAAGACATGAAGGAGCTATTATTTCACACTTCGCTCAAATGCAGGAGTTTCATTGGAAAGTGGACGGGGCCTAATTTAAGTGACGTTAGTGCTTCAACTGGAGGTGTGTGGATTAAGAAGGAAAACACAGCTGAGGTGGAGGATCAGAGGAGATAGAGTTATGACACTCACCAGCACAGTGTAGATGTGCAGACAGCGGTAAACGGGAGAGAAGTCCACCAAGTCCTGAGCTCCTGGGACCTGAGGAGAACAGAATGAAGACCACAACTTTATTGTTCTTCACTCAGTGACAACATGTAACGTGCCATGTAAATGAAACCAAGTGGAGACAGAAGGAAGGATTTCTTCAGAACATTTAACACAAGTGATTCCTGCCCTTCCAACAAAGGGTCCCAATGAAAGTGTGCTTGAAGTGGTTTTGTGGCGAAACCATTTATTAGAAAGCAAAACGAAGTATTTAGTTTGTTGGTTTTCTGGTTAATTCTTAGCTTTACTGTGATTTACAGAGAAAGCACGGGAAACAAACGGAAGAAATTATTCCGCAGCACTTCATTACTTCGTCTTGAAGTTCTCTTACCGTCCTACATTCCTCTCCATCCTCCCTTCCCACATCCTACCCAACAACACAGTGGCTATTTACCCATTTTCACACACACACACAGACACACACAGTAAGAAAAACCATGTGACCTCTTGCTCTTTGGAGTATGCTTTCTGTAAAAATCACACGCTTTGATGTGACCACACAAGCACATGCACACACACACACACACACGCCTGAGACAAGACGAACAAACAAAGAGCACTTAGAGTCTGAGGAGGAGAGGAAGTGAGGAAGATTTGAGGCTGAAGGGATGATGATGGAAAGAGAGGAACGATACAAGTAAAGTTTAAATGTGCAAAAATCGGGGGGGAAATGACAATGAAATATAAGATGAAAAGGTATGGAAGGAGTCGACATGGAACAAAATACAAACTATGCAGAGATAATGGAAACCTTTAAGAAATATGGAAAGGGAGGAAACAACAAACCTGAGGGAATAAAAGTGAAACATAATAAGAGATGAAGCAAAACTGAAACTGAAAGAGAAGCAGAAAAAGGATCATGTGAAACAGAAAAAGGGTAAGACGAGAAACAGACCATAAACAGAAAGATAGGCACACATGCAAAGGAAAAAGACAGAAAACTGAGATAAAAGAGACCCTTAAAAGTGGAGAAAACTAGAAAACTTAGGGAATGAAAGCAATGAAAACATAAGGAGGGAGGAAGAGATAAAGAGCGAAAGAAAACCTCTAAATACAAAGAAGCTGAGAGAGGGAGAAGCAAAAACAAATGGGAAAAGAGGAGCAGAAAAGGGATAAAGAGAACAAACCATATCCAGAAAGATAGACACACATGCAAAGCTAGAACGCTATAAAAGAGACCCTTAAAAGTGTAGAAAACATGAAGACTCAGCAAAGACAAGACCTGGAATTAAATCAAATTAAACAAATAATAGAACAGAAGAGAAAAGGAGCAAGAGAAGACCTGAGAATAAGGAAACGGCAAATAACAGTGAAGAAAGACAGAAGCAGAAACAGCAACGATGGATCATAAACAGAAAGCTGGGATAGAAAACATGAAAACTGAGCAGAGACAAGACCTGGAAGTAAAGGATCAAGAAAAGGGCTAAAAAAACAGCCAAAGGAAGCAGAAAAAGCAGCGACGGTCAGAACAGGACAACAAAGGGGGGGTAAAAATAGTCCTCTGAGACTGTAAGTGCAGGGAGGGGAGAGACATGGCAGCGATGGCGTGAGGAGACGGGATGCCGACGGTTGGCATCGCCGCAGCCATCGGGCGCCAACGCGGCCGTAACCTTGGCTACCGCGGGGTCAGGCCTTTGTTCGAAGCCAAGGTCTTCCCGTGAAGAAGGTTGAGGCGAGTTTACAGGACGTAAGTAAGCCGAGAGGAGGGGGGGGGACGACAGGGACCTCGGGAACAGAATGGCAGCGATGGGGGTGACAAGTTCAGCTCCATTCTCCGGCTCCTCATTGTGCGGCGCTTTTTGCCTTGAGTGTGAACAACAAAGCTGATCCCGTGAGGGGGGACGCGAAGAGTTCAGTGCTTTGTTTCTGAGGAGTTTCTACAAGTTCACCTGGTGGGTAAACATGTTACTGATACACTCAAACAAACTACAGTTCAGCCGATTCTGTGGTCATGTGTCCAGTGAAAATCAGACGAAATCACATTTTTAATCCTCATTTCTGACCTTTTCCTCACGTCATGTCACTTTTATGTATCAATATAAATACTGAATGATCTCTTACAACCCTGGCATACACGCATCTGTAGCCTGGTAGCATTTAATTAAACAAGAAATCCAAATGAGCTACTTAACAAAAATAACTTTACTGGAGATATTGGAGAAAAATATAGTTTAAGGCACTAAAACAACCGCATTCCTTTAACTCTTTATGTTGGACGATAGTTTATAAATGTTGTATTAAAGAAGACTTTAAATCTAAATATTGAGATCAAAAAGGTTATAAATTAAGTCGAAATGTGGGCCATTTTTTTCATAGACTTCTATCAAATCTGACTGTATTGAGTGAATGTTCTACTTTCAGACCCACAAGTTGCTGCTTGGATGCATTGTTATATTGCCAACAACCAATCAAAAAATTAATGGGATTGATGTCGGGGAATTTAAGGTCATGAAACTCCAACCCTTCCTGAATATTTCATTTGAAATAAGACACAGAAGGACAGATGAAATTCTTTGTTTTCCAATTCATTTCTACACGTTCACTTTAAGAACCGTCTGTAAACACGCTTTGATACATCACCCTAAAGCACACACTGCTTTATTGTTTATTATACTCAATGAAGAAGACTTGAAACTAGAGTTCGAGACCATAAACTGTTGGATCTTGGGAGAAAATATCACTTAAAGGCACTTTAACAATCTATAGTTCGACGCCTTTAAGCAGTTTTACTGTTTATTTTACACTCATTTGGACCTTAATTTATAAAATGAACATAATTCTGTACATGAAGAAGACTTGAAACTAGAGATTGAGACCATAAGAGGTCATACATCGAGTGGGAAGTAGGGTGGTTTTCTCAGACTTCTATACAATCGTACACCCGAACGATATTAGAGAGAACGTTACTTAAAGGTACTCATCTCTGATTAGTTGAAGACTTGAAACTAGAGTTGGAGATCATAACATCTGAAGTAAATGGTTAACTGGGTTAATAAATCAATTAAGAAGTAAGGTCATTTTCTCATAGACTTCTAAAATTCAGACTTCTTTGAGGATTTTTTCCCGGTAGGAAAAAAATGAACATCATGCTTTACTTGAAGAAGGCTTGAAACTGGAGATTGAGACCACAACAGGTAATAAATCGAGTGGGAAGCAGGATTGTTTTCTCATAGACTTCTATACAGTTGTACATCTGAACGATATTTAAGAGAAAGTTACTCATCTCTAATTGGTTGTTGGCCTGAAACAACCAATTAGAGATGAGTACAGATTATATAAATGATGGATGGAGACAGAAGGACAGATTCAATGCTTGCATGTGTTGGTGGTTGTGTGTGTGTGGTTGTAGTTCTCTCACATCATCCTCCTCCTCCTCCTCTTCATCGTCCACGTCCAGAATGCCAGAGTCCTGTTCGGACACCGGGCTGCCACCGTGTCCGTCGATGTCCGTCACGGCTGCCTCCTTTCTGTTGCGACGTCCAAACAGGCCCCTCGGCTGCGAGGACACGGAGCTGTCCAACGAGCGCTGGAGCTTAGCCTGAAACACAACAACACAGAGGTCAACATCAAGCCTTGGCGATCAGCTTGTGTTCACTTATTTCCTAAATGTCCTTGAACACGTTTGAAATGCCACCGAGAAGGAAGGGGAACTTGTTGCGTTCGGCTATTGGCGCGACTTCAGAGCAGCGAAAGCTCTTTGATTTTTAAGCGTCTTGACACCAAAACCAGATGTGTTCGGATAACAATGAGTCTGAAATCTGACTCCATTGTGAGTCGATTTCACTTTAAAGGACGAGGAATAATAAATAACAAATAACAAAAAGGGAACAACAGTGAGCAGTAACGGCTCGTTTTTGACCCGATTCCTATCGTTCCAGGAAAAGCTTAGACACTGCGGATGATGAGCTCACTGGCTTAGACCTTTTGAGGGAAAACCTGCCACTCCTTGTCCCGTGACAAAAAAACCTTGGAAAAGACCTATAAAAAGGGACAAGATTACACCAGAGGGAGAGTCTCAAGACAGGAAGGGAAGAACAGGAAGGATGAAGAGTCAATGGATCCCAAAAACAACAAAGCACATAAAATTAGGACTTGAAAGGGAAGACAAGGACATGTTTATTTGACCCGTGCTTTTAAGTTTCAAATCCTTAATTCAAATGTGGGATTGCTAGAAAAAAATCTAAGCTAATGAGTGCTACGTTTCTGCATCATTTTAGCACAGAATTACAAAGATGGAAAGGAAAATGGGTAAAGTATAGAACCCTATAATAAGGTTTACAGTGTTAATATTGTGTCCATTCTTTTATTTGTATTATTATTATTACTAGTACTTCTTCTCGGATTTGTCAACTGTTGTGTATTTCATTTATGTACGTAGATGTGTTGACTTTGTTATGTATGCTTTGTGAATAATTTCATAAAATGCAAACAAAAATAAATCTAAAAATACAAACGGTTAAAAAAAGGAGAAGAAGAATTCATCCAAAACTTCTAATAAATCTCTATTTGAAATATATTTATATAGATGCATAAGCAGAAAACATTTCACGGGTGTAGTCTTTATCCTTTTGGTAAAAATACCCAATAAAAGACACGTACAAATGGAGTCCATAAAGAAGGATTTTTCTGCAGGACAATGGGACGTTATATTTAAAATCTGATGAATGGAAATGATGCACGGTTACCAAAAACAAACAGAAATCAACAGGAAGTCTTGGTTGGTGATTAATGAGCGCTTGTATCCAACACAAAATGAAAACAGAAGTCATGTTTCTAAAGGTGATTTCCAAGTCCACGTCTGAAGGAAATCATCATTTTCTATTTCTGTACTCGACAGTCAATGAAGGAAACCTTATTGTTGGAATTCTGTCTCTAATTTTCGCCATTTTTTTAACAAAAACACTCATATCCTAACCAGATGATTAGCTGTTATACAATCAAATGAAACCGTGCAACCAACGCTCGTTCTTTTGACCCCCGTCTTTCACCGCTTAGCCACTAAAACATATCTGTGGGAACATTTGTTTTTAGATCTAAAGAGCATCTTTCCATCCACACCCTTGGGTCCCTTTTGAAAAACCCATGTAGATGCCGCCGCCGCTTCCTCTGTTTGCCGGCGCCGGCACGTAGTCCACCGTTTAGCGCTTTAGTCCATCAATAAATACGTCAGGGACTTTTTGCGCCCTTTAATGAGAAAACCTGGTGTTCATAGGAGGGTGGGACTGTGCACCAACCCGGATAAAAAACACAATCTCAACGATGGCGGACGAACACAATGCCATCTTTGATCTGATGCCCACAATGAGTCATATCAGACAATACGTTCAGGCAGTCGCTGGAAAGTCTCAGCAATAAAGCAAGCAGGTACACACAGGAATGTGACCTCTCTTTTTAGGGGATAAATAGGTGATAAAATCTCCCAAAAACGCCAAGCAACAAGTCTTTTTTTTTTACACTTAAAACTCCCACGATCCATGAGAAAGTTGGAAATGGCACTGACCTCAAAAACACAAAGTGAAGAGTCTTGTTTCGACACTTTCTCTCGTGCGTGGCATTCCTTTCTAACCCGTCGAACGGTCGTTCTCTTTCTTTCCACACAGAAATTAACATAAAGAAACAGCAAGCAGGACATATAAAAGCATCTCGGACGTCAGCACCTACGTCAGATAACTGCACTTAGCGCCTTTTCTTGCAGGTGGATGTGTGTCCCGAGGTATCCACCGGCTTATACCGACGTCTGTTTGCAAATAGAAAAACCCTTCTTTTTCACCCCCCGTCTTTTGTGGCGTTTCTCTTCAGGAGACGGCATTTCGGTGTGCCACTTGAGGCTCGAGTGCGGGAATGTGCGTCATCTGTTGCGCACACAAGCTCGTAGAGAGGGAAACATGGGATAATAGAAAGGGGGATAAAGAGAAGAAGTGGAGGAAAAGAAGGCGAAAGGAGTAGGTGTTGAAGAGGGATGGGAAGGCATGTGGATTAAAGTTGACCACACTGTTATAAATACTGGCTAAACTGCTCTTAATATGTTCTGAAATTATCTGATGTTACACCGTGGCAACACCAGATTAAAATGAGCTTCACTGACAAACTCAAATGGGTATATTTGAGCCAGTTAGTCAAGTTAATGCATCATTTCATCACAGAATACAGATGCATCCGAAAGTGTCTATTTTAAATATGTTGATATCGATGCATCAGCAGAAAACATTTGACGGGCGTAGCGTTTATACTTTTGGTAAAGATGCCCACTATAAGACTGGAGATGCAGTCCATAAAGAGACTTCAAGGCGATACAGCGTGAAAACAGACCAGTGTTGCAAGGGTTTAAAAGCAGCAGGACCAAAGCACACACGTGGTCTTTGCATATGCATTGAAAAGCAATCCCAGATCGAGTCAAAGCACCCTAAAATATAAATATAAACCTGGCTCTGCAGAGAGAAATACTCGGGATTAAATGACTCGATCCCCACTATAGATCACTTTTTGGCAGGCGCACCCCGAACCAGGAATAATGGTGTCCGATGGCAGTGAACTGTGGAGCATTATTCTGCAGCCACACACACACACACACACACACACACACACACACACACACACACACACACACACACACACACACACACACACACACACACACACACACACACACACACACACACACACACACACACACACACACACACACACACACACACACACACACACACACACACACACACACACACACACACACACACACCGGAGCGACGGTCCAGTTTCCCCGTGATGGTTCAATACAGCGACTCAGCGCGTGTCCTGCCACCCCGCTGCACGCACACGCATGTGTGTGTTCAGTAACTAGATACAGGTAATCAATCTTCTTCCACTTCACAGAGCCTGCAATCTGTTTCCCATTAGAGTGTGTGTGTGTGTGTGTGTGTGTGTGTGTGTGTGTGTGTGTGTGTGTGTGTGTGTGTGTGTGTGTGTGTGTGTCTCTCTCTACTGAATGCACAGCAGAAGCTCTGAACTTGTCCTCTCTGCTGGAAGTGAGCGAGGGAGTCGAGATGGAAAGATGAGGAGATGGAAAGAGTGGAAGAGAGGGAGACGTGTTGGGAGAGAGGGAGAGAGAGGGAGAGAGAGAGAGAGAGAGAGAGAGAGAGAGAGAGAGAGAGAGAGAGGGAGAGAGAGAGGGAGGGAAATGACAGATGACAGGAGGGTTGATGACAGAAACTCCTCTAATATGTCCTATTTTCATCGGTCTTCTTTATCTTGTCCTCCTCTCCTTCTCATGTCCCTCCTGATGTGATGAAGTATGATCCAGCTTGAGCCATGAATTCACGAGTCTGAAGGATAACTCGACGCCAAATCATTGCACAAGAGCTTTATGATTCTCAGAGGGCAGGTTTTATAATCACTTCGACAAACTGTTTAATCCCCTCTCAGGTAGAAAACATAGAAACACCAGATTCACGTTTCTAATAATCACCTTTTACATTCTGGATATACCTTCTAGATTTCTCTCGATTCCTTCCTCCTCTCTTTCCCCCGTTTGACTCTTCTTCCTCATGCTTGTTTCCTTTTCCTAATTGACTTCTTTACCACCTAGCTCTCTTTCTTCCCTCTCTGTCCAAACCTTCATCGTGCTCTCCTTCCCATCTCTTCCTCCCTCCTTTGTATTCCTCTTCCCCTACTTTTCCCATCTCTTCCTCTTCTTCACCTCCCCTTGATTCCTTGTTTCCTAATTGCCTTATTCACCACCTTACTAACGTCTTCCTCTATCCATTAAGATAGATCTATACTTACACATATTTCTCTCCAAACTTTTCCCTCGTCTCCCTCTGGTACTCTTCCTCCTAAGCATCCTCTTCGTCACCTCCATTTAATCCCAATTTTCATTTCCCTAGTTTTCTTCTTCCTCCTTGTTCCCTTGACACAGAATATCCTTCTTTCTTAATCATCCTCTTTTGTCTCCTTATTCTCTCATTGCTTCAACACTTTCAGTCTTTACCCTTCATCCCGTCTCTTCTTCTCCTCGTCTTCCTCAGTTCCTACCTATCTTCCTCCTCTTTTCACTTCTCTCTATTCCTGTTTCCTAGTCGACTTCTTCACCACCTTACTCCCATCATCCTTTTCCACACGTCTTCCTTTCCATCTTCTCCCTGTCATCCTCTTCTTCACCATCATTCCCATCTTCCTCTTCTTCACCTCCCTCTATTCCTTGACTTAATATCTTCTTTCTATATCATCCTCCTTTACCCTTTCTTCCTCCTCTCTTTGCCCCTTTTCACAATCCTCATCTTCCTCATCTATTCCTCTATCATTTAACTTCTCCACCCATCTTCCTCCCCCTCATCATCATCCTCTTCTTCTGTTTTGTGGGCATGTGGCAGCAGACAATAGCTCCATTGTGAGCGCTGTTTTCTCCTCCGTCTCCTCCTCCTCTTTCCCCAGATCTATTTATTTTCACATCCTCGGTGAAGCGACGGCAAAGAGAGTTAGGGATAATTTGGAACAGAGCGGGCGAGAGACACACTGTCTGAGAGACGGAGAAGAAAAAAGGGACAAAGCAAAGAAGAGCTTCTGATTCGTGCTCACACACACACACACACACATATAAACACACACTCGCTGATTGAGTGTGAGCGCTGCGAGCCGAGCATCCGATACGTTATAATCCGGGTATCACTGTCCCGGCCGCCGCTCCGCTGGGCTCTCTGTAATCGACCTTGTGATTAGTGGTTAGAGGAGTTAGCTTTTTCAGGGGATTCGCTACGCCTGCGCTGCTCAAACTGCGGCTCCCAGACCCCCCACCTTAGGGTCACCCAGGGGTTCAGGGTGTGTGGGTGCGAAGGGATACATGGACTATTTCCTCAGCGTTTAATGCACTTTTTATACCACATTTTCCCACTTAATCGCCTCCTTTATTGGAAGGTTTTAACCTCCAGATGAGTCTCAAATTAGGAGGAAAACTAACAAAAAGGGTCTGTTAGGTCTCCTAATTCTTCAAATGTTAGGTAAAGATATGCAAAAGATATTCCCTTATTTGGTATTTTAATGACAAGCCCTTTCCAACATCTTACTTAAAAATCTCATAGGTGTTCAATTGGTTTCAGATCTGGTGACTTACTACATTGTCGTCCAAATCAAATCATTAAGTGACCCCTATTGTCCTTCTTTATAGCACCAGTCGACCCTTAGACTAAATATAAAGTGCAATCCCGGATCAAATGTGAGTTAAAGGGTCTTTAAAGCATCTTCAGGGGTTGTCATGTTAGGGTAAAGGTCCTTTCCCTTGCCTCTTATCTTAATATGGACGTTGCAAAAGGAGCTACTGTGATGCAGACTTCATCTGTTAATACAGAGTCTTATTTCTCTCTAAAAGGGAACAGTCATGCAAATTTGATGCATGCAAGAGGACCTTTAAATCACTGGGCAACCACAAAACTGCATGCTTTGAATTAAGAGTGAGAAGTGATCCTTTAGTGACACCTACAGGAGGAAATAAATACCAAAATCTGCAGGAAATCATCACTGATGCATAGTCTCCTTAGATCAGAGTTCTGAAATGCAAATTAAATGCCATTCCTGTTGTTTTTAAAGTGTGTATTATGATGATCAATGAGGTAAATGTACATCTGTTTGCTGTCTTACACACTGATGGAGCTTCTGTGTAAAGTGCTGGTCATCTGGAGGAATTTGAAGTTTAACCTCTTGCCGGAAATGTGGACTTTTTGGATGATTTAACATCAAATCCTAAAAAAGAAAGACCCTCTGTAGCTCCTGAGCAACATAAGCCTACTACAGGAGAGATAATGGGGAAGATATGTGGGCAGCAAAGCATCTCAGAGCTAATGCTAGCATGCACTGATTGCTAAACATCGAGCTTTCTGAGCAGAGGAAGTCGAGATCAGAGTGCACGACACAGCGGACCGTGCAGCCGCCTTTCTCCGAGTCTCCATCCGCTCATCTGTCTGTCGTCGACCCCCCACTCCTCAAAACCCACGGAGCAGCATTCCCAAAATAATGGAGGCACACACAAATAAACAAGAGGCCTCACTCTGAGCCGTGTGGATACCGCAAGAGAACACACACACACACACACACACACGGTCGTATATATAACTTCCTCGGCCTCGGCAACACAGAAAAACTATTAGGTAAGTGCTGAAAGGCAGTGTGTGTGTGTGTGTGTGTGTGTGTGTGTGTGTGTGTGTGTGTGTGTGTGTCCTGCAGCGCATGCATGCTTGTTTACTGGCAGAGGAACCACAGACACACACACACACAGACACAGAGGCTGCTTCCGATTAAGAAGAGAGAAAGACATGATGAAGAACAATTGTGGTCTGAAGGCCGATAGACACACTTATCAGCTCACTCACACACACTCGCGCTATTCCGTGTGTGTGTGTGTGTGTGTGTGTGTGTGTGTCTGTGTCTGTGTTTGTGTGTGTGTGTGTGTGTGTGTGTGTGTGTACCTGTTTGATGGCGGTCTCTCCGATCTTGTCCGAATGTTTCCGGATGCTCTCCAGGAAGTCTCGGAGCTGCGTCATGGCCGTGTCGCGGATCTGCGTCCTCAGCTTGGGGATGTTCTCAGCCATGATGGAGCAGAACCGGTACTGACCCGCCCGGGGGAGACACGTGAGCTCCAGTTTCTCCAACGTCCGCAGCGCCGGGTAGTACCTGACACACACACACACACACACACACAGACACACACAGAATTGTATTATTAAAATAGTGGAACAACTGTCACGAAACCCAGAGACCCCTGGGATGAAAAAATGATCCTGATTCTGATTACATTTTTCCTATGCCTTATTTTGATTTCGTGCAGCTTCCAGCTAAACCAGTGAGTTGTGGTTACAGGAGGAGACACTCGAACACACACACGGCAATAAAACACAGTCCTGGCTGTCAGATGCATGACTAAAAGCGAGCAGAAACACATCAACAAACACACACGGAGAAACAGATACACCTCAGCGATATTTGGCAACACTCCACTCCACTGCATGTCACACATACACACACACTTTCTCTCCGTTGGCTGACCTCTCCCCGCTCTCTGCAGCCGCGGGACAGAGAGGAGTACAAAAACACAAACAAACGACAAATTTATGAGCAGCCAGACTCCTGTCTGCAGGTCAGGAAGAGGGCAGGGAGGAGAGAGACAGAACGAAGGGGTTTATTTCCCAGATTTAAAGCGCTCTGGCTCCACCTAGTGGCTGAAACACTCGTCAAAACTACTCCGAACAGAATACAGACATCACACATGCATGGGTTTTGGATACAATTAGTTCTTCAATGTCTTAAACCAGACACTACTCTGAACAAATCCAGAGTCAACTTCCTATCCGATAAGTCATTCAACGCCTCAACAGACAATGATCATAGCCAAGAAGCAGCACCGTTAGACCCCCTCTTCCCCTGCTGCAGGATTTACTTTAAAGTGACCCTGAGACCTCAATTTACAAACCTTTAATAGGAGAAAATATCCTCCACACGCCCAATGTTTGATACTTAATTTAAGAGGAAAAACTCATATGTAACCCTGCAAAAATACAGAATAATGAGCTCACCTTTTGGCCCTCATCTGCTCCTGAAGTCTGCTGTACATCTCCAGGACTGGAAGAAAGATATGAGGGATAAACTCTTTGGTTTAAGAACAGGAGTGATCTTGTTGAGGTAATAAACATGCAGTAAGACAATGAAGATGAGCCCAAAAGTATTCCAGGGCACAACACACTCAGTTCTTGTTACCTGGTAAGCAGTGCGACAGTTTATCTATGGTGGACGCGATGTTCCTCTGCTGCACTCGACACTTCTGCAGCTCCTCCATAGAGCCCATGAGCTGAGAAGGAGGAGGAAGAAGAGGAGAGGAAGCATTAGCTGAGAAGACTCCAGAAAAAAAGTCCTGATTGTGTTGATATTTGTGAACCAGTTACCTCTTTGCCTTCGTCCTGAAGATGCCTGTTAGTCTCAGTGACCTGACTCTGAAGGAGGAAAACAATGACAGCTTTTACCTTCTGTTTGTCCTTCAACATCGAGCTCTAAACCTCTTAATTGTGAAGCAATTTACGTCGGTCCGTTACCTTGAGTTTCTGTGCCTCCCCCCGCACTTTGAGCAGCTCGGTGATGGAGTCGACGAAGCCCTGGAAGTGGTGGTTACACATCTTCTCGATCTCCCGGTCGTGGTTCCTGATCCGGACGTCCAGCTTCTCCACGAAGAGGCCATGCTCCCGACCGTCGTACACCGACCTGGAGGGAAACACAAACACGGGTAAGAAGGAGCAGATTGTTTTTAACTCATCTGACCTTTAGGATCGCTTCAGAGATTCTCATTTTATGCTCAATAATGGCATTTTCATTTTTGAAACGGGTGCAGTTATAACATAAGTCCACCAGGGGGAGGTATTGTCTTTTGCTTGTTTTGACCTTTTGATTTTCTTCTCAAATTTCTGGATTTTTATTGAAATGTTTTCTTTTAAAAATTCACACTTTTTGTTTCCCAATTTTTTCCCGTGTTTATTTTCTCTCCAAATTAAAACTTTTTTGAATTTCCCACAATTTCTTCTAAATGATCACTTCTTTCCTAAAATATCCGACCTGTGCTGCTGCTCCACATTTCCACACATTCATTGATTGCTGTAGCAGCTGACAATGAATGAGGGCAGTGGGGTAGTTTCCACTTCACTGCCTTGCTTAAGGGCATGTCAACAGTAAAGGAAACACCCTGTCCGTGATCTATAACACAGCTGATTACAGTACATAACAGAGTGTGTGTGTGTGTGTGTGTGTGTGTGTGTGTGTGCTTTATGTCACAGCTGATGTCTCGCATGCAGATTTTGAAAAGTAATAGCCTTGTGTACAACCTTCTTCTGTCAGAGCAATCACAGCTTTTCCTGTGTTCTTTCCCTTCCAAAAACACACACACCTGTGTCTGAAATCCCCCTCCCTTCCTCCTGTTGATCAGGAAATGCCCAACTCGTACAATAGAGAGCAGGTCTGACGCCACAAAGGGCTTTCTTTAGACACACACACACACACACTGTCAGAATGCTGGCTGACATCAAACCTGGAAATTCAAAGAAACCAGACACAGCACACATCCAAAATGAATACTGTGAACTACAGGAAAGTGTGTGTGTGTGTGTGTGTGTGTGTGTGTGTGTGTGTGTGTGTGTGTGTGTGTGTGTGTGTGTGTGTGTGTGTGTGTGTGTGTGTGTGTACGAATGTTCGCCAAGGTCCAGAGTCTGTACAACCCCTGCCCTGGACACACATTGTTAAGTCACTGGCTGGAAAATAAACAGAAGTTGTATCATAAATAAGTGAATGAACAAGGATGTAGTACGAACACGAGGAAAATAATCCAGATTATTTTAAAAAGCGGTTGTAGATATTCCAGAGACATGATGTGTTGCATTCTGTGAAACAATAGAGGCTGGCACACTTCAGACGACTTCATTCTCCTGTGAACACTGCTAACACTAGCTGGTGTCCTGACGTGAAACCCTCTCTGTAGGCCTCTTATCTAAAAGAGAGCTCAAATTAGGATAAAGAATGAACACATTTATCAACAATAATCTGACCGACAGCTCAGTGTGCATTCCTTCCAGATGGGTGGATACATATCTTGCATACAACCCCTGTTAACATGCCCTCATTAATCCAGATATAATAATTAATAAGCTACATCCATCAGCAGAGGTGCAGCCTGAGAGAGGACAGAAAACACACTGTAAACAGCTGTGTGTGTGTGTGTGTGTGTGTGTGTGTGTGTGTGTGTGTGTGTGTGTGTGTGTGTGTGTGTGTGTGTGTGACATCGACAGCTGGCTAAATATGATGTTAACCCACTTAAATCGAGCACAGCAACCCCAGAGTGTGCATGATTGAACGTGTGTGTGTGTGTCCCCAAATTCAGACCGATGACTCAGCAGGGTGTGTGCTGTAACAAGCTCATGGCAAGTTACTCCACACGCGCACACACACACACACACACACACAAACACACACACACACACACACAACAGCTCTGCAACGTGGCTGGAATTTAAATTAAAATGACGTTTCGTTTTATTGTTATTTCCAAATGAACACACCGTTACACACACACACTCGAATGGGTGTTTCCTGCAGTGCATCAATGCATTATTCCTGCACTTCCTGCATCATGTCACATGCACCACTATCTTAATGCTTTCTAGTGAGTATAGCGTGTGGCATTGTTGTGCTGTGTCACTGCGCACAGAGCGACTGTAATGAAAGGAGCATCCTGCAGGCCTTACAGCAGAAAACCACATAATGAACACACACACACACACACAAAGGTCCCCTGTCATTAATGGCTGTATGTGAAGCAACTCACTGTTAAACACAGGGTGGAGCTCTCACACACACACACACACCCACACACACACACATACACACTTTAGAGGGAGTTTCTTAGAGTAACTGACAGAGCTTTTCTCCTTTCTCTTGCAGCAGCAGTTGAGCGTTTAGCCAACGCAACACCTTTGTATGAGCCACACACACACACACACACACACACACACACACAGACACACACACACACACTGACACATTCAGCTATTTATGAAGCAACACACACACGCAACACAAATCAGATAACAGCAGGCTTCAAATCTCCTGCAACATCTGATAAAACCGTATATCATTATAGCATAAAGAGGATAAAGCAAACCGTACAAAGTCTAAAGATGCTGCATTAAGAGGATGGTTGGTCTGGATTTTTGAAAAGTTTTAAACTATTATTATGTAATCTCTAAATTGACAATTCATTAAGCTGCATTTCTTATGAATGGGCAAATAAATAGTTAATAGTTGCTATAAACTGAACGCCTTTTGCACAGTATTCTTTTACGCTGGGTGAACGTACTGCTGGATCTTTGGAGATACAATTCATCAAAGTCTAAGACAGCACCCTGAGGTCAATTATTATTATTCATTAATAATAATGCGTTGCCTCTTTAGCATATTTAACTAAATGTAACGGTGTCCTTGGGGGTCATGAAAGGCCCCTAAAATAAAATGTATTCATATTATTAGGTCAGGGTTAGGGCCATAATAATTTCCTTTATCGATTGATTAGCAAAACACTGTTAATCACTCAAATCACTCGTTAGGACCAAAAATAGTTTTCCTACAAACCATCTGACGTTCTTTCTAAATTTCGGCTTTTAAAAATGTCTCATTTTCTCAATTCTTTCCCTCAGAATAATCAGACTTTTCTTGCTAGTTTGTGGTTGTTGTTGTTTTTTTGCAGACAGATGTGTCAGCTGGTTTAGCTGCAGACAGATTTGGTTTCCTCCTACAGAGACAGTGAAAGAAAGTGCTCGGTCATGGGTTCATATCTCTGTCCCTCTGTCATCACTCCTGATTTTAATATCCCAGCTGTCATCATCAGCGTAATTTGAGTGAGTCTCTCCAGATAAATGCTGCTGGAGCAAAGACGAAAAACAAACAGTCACAAATCCTCTGACTGAATATTCATCCTCCTCATATTTTACATATCACAGATCCTGTATGAACCACTTGCTTCAGACACACATTTAAATAACGCTGATAACCTCGAGCATTTCAACTCCTCTCCAAACTGCTTAGCTTTTGGTCATGACGCAACCGATATTTGACTCCAATATGACCGGACAGAGAAGCAGAAAAATCACGAGCACAGAGTCAGAGATAAGTGTGTGTGTTTCTGTGTTTGTACAAGTACAGTAAGTACAGCCACTGCTGGGATTTGTTGTCCGTGCTGATTACTGAGCTGAGTGCTTTTTCAAAGAGTATCCTGACTTTATTTGAAAGTTGGTAACCTGAGGGAGTTTCCTGTCCCTGAGTTCATGTCTGATCAGCTGAGTTATTCTAATTTCAACAAGGAATGCTCCTGCAACCAGCCTCAACCTGCACACACACCTTGGTCCTGGGGAAGTCACTATTAAGCAAGATGGAAGAGGAGGAGGAGGAGAAGACGAAGACGAAGAAGACAGACTTCACCACCACCTTCTTTGAATAATAACACCCTGAATGCTTAAAACATGGGGCTAATTATATTCATATTTTCCAAGTATTTGCAGTTGTATTAACTAATGGTCCTGTTTATCAGACAACATTCAGTCTAAATGGACATTGATGCTCAATTACAGGATGAAATAAGACAAAATCCTTAAAAGAATAAGAATTATTCCTATAAATGTGATCCCCAAACAAGCTAATCGTTCTTTATTCCCAGATAATATTCATGCCAACAAGATCAAATAAATAGCAATCTCCTGGTCTGATATGTATTCCTATTAAAGCTCTCTTTTGAACATCCGTCTGGGCTGAATTTAGCTCGTAACGCCTCTGACAGCTCCAAACATAGAGTGTGTTTTTATATTCAAAGTGTGTGTGACTGTTCACTGGAAACACTGAGACTGTGTGCAACAGAAACAGGAAACTGGAAGAGGTGAAACATCACACAGCGGAGTGTGAGTGAGTGAGTGGGTGGGTGGGTGGGTGGGTGAGTGAGTGAGTGAGTGAGTGAGTGAGTGAGTGAGTGAGTGAGTGAGTGAGTAGTGAAAATATATTCTAGCTGTCAGACCAAGGCATTCAACATCACACACACACTCATACACTCTCACATACACACAGAGGAGAATGTGGCAACCAGAGGTGTCACAGTAAGATGTCAAGTCATGTAAAAAATGGATCTCGAGCGAGCCTACACACACACACACACACACACACACACACACACACACACACACACACACACACACACACACACACACACACACACACACACACACACACACACACACACACACACACACACACACACTTCTCTGCTCACTAACTTCCCATCAGACACAGTAATTTGCCTCGATAACAAGTGTAGGTCTAACTGTTAGGAGGGAATGATGCACACACAGGAGGACAAGCAGAAAAACACACTTGCAATTGGTACACACACACACACACACACACACACACACACACACACACACACACACACATCGTTTACAAGCCTTTAATAGCCCAGTTCCTGCTGCATTTCCCTGTTCATTCACTAACAATTTCCGCTCTGGACAATCAGTTCAAAGACAGCTGGTCAAGGACACGGTTTATTCTGAGAGGGCGACAGTTTTGAATTACCTTACCTATTTAAAACACATTTTACACGGAGAAATTAAATATTTAAGACCATTTAGGGTTTTTGGTTCGTGTGGGGTATGTTTTTAGGTTGTAATGTGTTCAAATAATACAAGAACTCTCTCAAATCATATGTATGAATGATTTATAATGTAAATACTTTATATTCATTGTCCAGACCCCTGTTTGTAGGCTTCCTAAAGCTTATTAGAGTGTCCCATTTCACTCCATTATGTGTTATGATTGTACTTATATTATATTTTAAGTGAAATACACCATATCAGTTGCCAACCAGACTGTCTCCTCTGTATTTCAGGAGGGTGGCAGGTCAAGTCATGCTGCATCCTCCCCCCTACTTACTAATGGGATGTGAAACCATGGAGCCTGCCTGGCACAGACACCAAAATAAACAGAAAAGTCATTCAGTCTGTGAGTGCACTTTCCACTGAATTATTAAGCAACACTCATGAGCATTCAAAACCATGACAGACACCAACCAGTGGCTTTCTGGCTGCAGTATAATGAGGTGTTATCACTGCAAAGGACTCATTCATTTTGTACACAGTCGCACTTGACACTCCTTGATGTATATCTTGGCTTTTGCTCACAACCAAGCAGGCTAAATAGCCAACAAAACACCTTAAAATAAACTATCAAACTCGGGTGACAAATAGAAGAGGCTTGAAACAAAAATAGGGTGATTTTTAGCTAACAAAAACACCCTCCACTCCCACTGTAAGCTCTGACACCAGTGAGCAGAATGTCAATTAGTTAGTTAGCTCAGTTAGCTTAGCTTAAGTTGCTAAAATGTTTTTGGGCTAAGTTGACAAACTTTGGCGGCAAACATAAAAGAAAAATATCAGGTGTAAATTGTTAGACAGTCAGGCATCAGTATGCATGTTTACACACCAGTGACAACAATGCTAATTAGCTAGATAATGTGTTTGCTAAACTTAGCAGAGCTAGCTGTCCGATAATGGACACAGTCAGTTAAAGTTTTGAGTTGCTAACTTGATGCTAATCACAGCTAGCTGAGTGACGCCGGAATTCAGCTGCTTTCCCCGGGGCAAAATCAGGACGAACCCCCGGTGGTGGATTTTACTCACCGGAGGGTCGGTCCGATACAGTTGGTATCGGTGCTCTCGATCTCCCGCAGGATGCGTTCGTGTTCCGCGGCTGTCTCCACACTGGTCGCCATCCTGCATGTTGCTCTGGACGGATCCGAGCCGAGCTGAGCCGAGCCATTGACGTCATGCAGGAGGAACCGGAGGGGTTGGTCCGATGTGATTCACAGGGCAGTCCGGGGGCAGGCGGTGTTTACCTCGGTTTGAAGTACTCATTTGAAATATTACTTCTTCTCCACTACATATTGGGAGCCAACTTTGTACTTTTAGCTCCATTTATTTGAGGGATTTGTTTACCACGGACTTCATAGATTCAGATTTTGACACACAATAAAGGGAACACGTTTATATTTGTTCATTTGGCACAGATTAACCCTTCCTACATCATATTTTAGTAACTAAAACCATAAAGAGTCACATTTTCCAGCTTCTTAAGTGATAAGATTCGCTGCTTTCGCTTTTATCTGAATACTTTGTATTACTTCAATTCTGTTACTTGAAATTGAGTATTCTTACAGTGCGTTAGTAGTACTTTTACTCAAGTAAAGCATCTGAATCCTTTTCCCACCACTGCATACAATGTGATATTAAGTTTAATAGTCTGATATGTACATTTCATACCGAACTTACTCCATAAACATGCTTACATTTGATATTCGGCGTCTATTTTCTTGACTCTTTGTCCTCTTATCGCATGTTTACGGCAGCTTTTTGACCTTAGCACTTAACACCTGTCACTTAAATGTGCAGTATAAACTTGCTTTGAACAAATAGTCAATATCATTAAAAAAAATAAAGGATACATTCAATCAAATCAAAGCAGGAGTCACAAGAAAAGAAGTTCAGCAAATAAAAACACCTTTATTTAATTTCTGAATGTCTGGAAGTTTAACACAGTGCTTTCTGCCCTTTGTCACAAACTGCACTGTAAAACATCGTGTTTAACATAAGCAATAACGAAAATACAATTCAAAATGATCAGCCTTATTATAGTTTCAGGAGGTAATTGTGAAATTCTTCATACAAGTAGCAATATGTTACGGTACTGAGAACTTAGCAGCATGTTTATATTTACACAACAGGACATTTCCATCCTAAAATGTGTTTTATCCAAGTAAAGTAGGGATGAAAACGATGTGAATGAGTGAAATAATGTTCATGATATGACATATTTTTGTGTATTTAAGCTACGTCAGTGCTCCCTGAGTGCAGTACAGCTGATACACGGTTCTGCTCAGAGCTGGACCCAGGTTTCTGAAAAACAGAGGAGGAAAATTCAACATTAACCAAGTGCAATACCTCACAGTACTGCCGTCACATTCAGTAGCTTTTCTGAATAGCATTTAGCATATTTTGTTTTGCAGTTCATTACAGTTTTAAAGGTTGTGAGGTTTTTTCGACTTGTTGACAAGAATAACTGATCAGTGGAGCATGCTGGGAAAAATATGAACCAGTTACACTACAAACCTTTTAAGCTTCCCATATCTGATGGATGAGAGGAGCTTCTCTTTCTCGGTTTCACCTGCACATCGCTCATAGGCCGTCAGCAGACTGAGACAAAGAGAGGAAGAAGGATTTGAAATGAATACCAACAATCTCTTCCAGTAGTTCAGGGTCATGTACTAAAAATATCCTGTTATATAAGTGAGTTTGCATAAAAATGCATGTATACCCTTACTGTGAAACCTTGTTTTTAATTACCAAAAGAAGAATCTTAAACAAAACTCACCAAAAAGTCACATTTCTGATCAAATTCAGTCAGAAAAGTCACATTTGTTTCATGATTTATTATCGTATTCTATGATATATGAACATATGTTTCTCATTCCTTCAACTTACCTGTCCTATTTTGTCTATTGCATTATTGCATTGGGGTTTGTTCTGGCTAATTATTTCATGTTAGGTGTATTGTATGTTGCACTGTTGGAGGAGCATGAAATTGCTTCGTGCACATGAAAAATAAAGCCTTTGAATCCATGAAATGTAATGTTTGACGTCCACAATATCAACCTCTGCAAGTGCTAACTGCCTCTTGCTATTTAGTTGATGCTGCAAGACATCCTGAGTACATCACCAGGAAAAACAAGGGTAGGAATACTTGGTGAAAAGATGTGTGTTCATACTGAATACTTGGTGAAAAGATGTGTGTTCATACTGTATAATATGTGTGTGTGTTACCTGAGGGGAGTGCTGTACAGCTCCAGTATAGCAGCTGCTTTGTCCCCTGACAGTCCGCTCACCTGCATCAGCTGACGGGCAAACACTTCCTTCACTGTCTGACACTGAATGAGAAAAGGAGGGAAACATGGATTCATTTGAAACGGAAAATGGTCTTTTCTTTTAAATGCAAAGACAAAGAGCCTGTACGTACACACACACACACACACACCTTGTTTTTGATTGCACCGTGGTTGAACTCTGCAAAAGAGATGAGGGAACATGAAGGGGATCCTCTCTCCTCCACCTCCTCCTCTTCATCCTCTCCATCCCCCTCCAGCTCTCTGGAGCGACACGTCAGCGTACAGTTCTGGAAAACAGATTAGAAAGGTTCCTCTGTTAATTTTTTTTAAGTCAAATTAGACCCGTTTAATACATTTAATACATAATACACTCATGTTTTGATATAGTGTTTGAAGGAAACATGTTACGAGGTTATTTCACCTGGTAGAGTTTGTTCAGGTATCTCGTCATGACTGTGAGGTAGGCCACTGACTCCCTCACATCCTGGACTCTCTTCACAAAGAAACGATCAATGACCTAACACACACACACACACACACAACATTTATGCAGTACAGAGTCCAAAAAATCATGTTTTAGTCATGTAGGTGAACGAGTGTGTGTTGTCTCACCTGTGTGTTGATTATGGCCTGCTGCAGCGTAGTCTCAGGTAGACTCAGGTGAGAGGCAGCTTTCCCGCACTCCTCCACCAGGTAGCAGGGTTTACGCAGACCACAGCGCTTCAGACGGAACTGATGAAGGCAAGGGAGGAAGAGACAATGTTTATTTCTGCTGGTTTTTGCACAGCTGTACACAACAAAACGGAACAAAAGAGAATTACTTTAGATTTGGATACAGTTAATTGGAGTTTTTTAATAGATTTCTGATATTTGTTAGTTGAGTTTTTGGCTAAAATTAGTTTGTTCTTCACAGAATATTTCTCATGTTCTTAATTTTTATTATTTTTAACAGTCATAGGATGAAAACCAAGACCTATACTTTAGACAAAATATCCCAAATACCGAGAAACAAATACAGACAAAGCTAAATATAAACTACTACTAACACTAAATTAAGCGGCAGTCAAACCCTTACGCATTTACCAAGTGTGAATACTTGTTTTGTTACATTTGTTTGTCTTATACATTTACAGAAGATTTACCAATTTGGATAAGCGATTAATTTTCCCAAATATTCATTAGCAAAAAATAAGACCTTTTCTGATTCTCAAATAAGAAGATTTTCTTGCATTTGATGTCCTAACAAGTTGTATTTTGGGGTTTATTTGTCGGGGAGGAAACAAATAATTTCAGGTCAGCATGCAGGGCTTTGGTAAACAGACTAGAAGACTAATCATTTGATGAAGTAAATAAAGGATGAATGAGTCTTCACCTTCTGTTCCCTGAAGCGTCCGTCGATGATGCTGCCACACAGGTCGTCCATCCTCTTCCTCTCGATGATGTAATCCAGGACGAGCTCACGGCCAACGGGGGTTCGCAACTGTCCTGGAGTTAGAGAAAAACCGAAATCACTACGAGTTTATGTATGTTAACTTCCTGTTTCTTCTTCTTTATGTGACAGTAGATTTGATGTTACCTGGAACGGGTGAGACCTTTTCCCGAGCGACCCACAGGAAGTCTCCCACGTTCAGCTTCCTCACATCGAAGCTCACCCCGTTCCTCTGCAGCTCTTTCACCAGCTCTTGCTTGCAGTGTTTGCTGCCGCTGCACACACACACACACGCACACAAACCGAGCCGTCAGGAAACACACACACACATTTACACGCTTGAGATAAGACTCACAGAGCTGTCTTACCCGGTGGTCTCGATGAAGTCGACACAGAGGATGATCTCGTAGGAGCCAGGAAGAAGACTCCATGAGTTTGGGTTTCTGCTCGGTACGTTTTGGGGTTTTCCTGAAAAGAACATCCCAGGAACGACACTCCTCGGCTGGGCAGCACAGGTCTCTGTAGGGCTGTGAAGAAAAGACGATTATCAGAACCAGAATCATTTATTTATACCGGAAGGAGCTGGGTTTTGTGACAGTTGCTCTGTAATAAAATAGAAAGATAAATACAATAAAAGTTTACAAGCATAACAAGTAAAATGTGCAATAAAAATAAAGTAAATTGGAATTTTAAAAAGGGCAGAGTGAATCCCACTCACTGTAATCTGTCCTCTTCCTTCTCTTCGTCGTCATCACTAGCAGTGAGGTCCACAACCGCCGCGACACCTTCCTCTTCCTCCCCCTCCTCGTCTCCTTCACTCCTGGCCTCTCTGTCTCCTTCTGGACCATCTTTAGTTCCTTCTAAAGATTCTAGACGCCCCCCTAAAGCCAGACCGTCTTCTGTCAGAGAAAACCTGACGGAGGAAAGAGAAACATGACCTGTAAATGTTATTTTGTGTGCTTGAATTTTATTGCATGTGATTGTTTCATTGCTAAAAGTTCATGAATAAGAATAGTTCAAACGTAAACTGTGTATTTTCAGCCCCAGTCCCCACTTCAAAACACTCTGAATTGGTTAAGATAATCAGAATTTCTACAGGTATAATGTGTGTGTGCGTGCGTGTGTGTTTCCTGTGTACCTTGCAGGGTTGTGGGTCTTCATCACCAGGTTCTTCTGGATCAGAGTGCTCACTGAGGACCAGGCCGTGTACTTGCTGCCCAGATCTGGCTACAGACACATGACAGACTCAATTAGAATAACTCTGTGCAGTCAGATCAACGGGCAGAAAGTAGTCCGGTTGATTTAACGTCAGCTGTGGCCAAACAACCACATTTCCTCAACCTAAAAATAGACTAGAATACAGGTGAATATCAAGCTAAAGCAGCACTATTAAAATGTGCTGTCCCAAAAACATTTCAATTTCATTCCTACATTTTTTTTTTATCTGTTATTTATTTTGAACGGTCATTTTGCAGTGACCTCACTTTATAGTCTTCTACAAAATAAAATTCCCTTATTATTTTGGAAAAATAGAGTCAGCCAACGTGTTGTTGTTACCCATGATGCATCTTTTCACTGTTGCCATGGCAAAATCTGTGCATCTGAGCAGACATTCCATTTTAGAACACGACAGTGACATCATCAACGTGGATGACATAATTCGGAATGTCAACTTTGGCTTTGATATTTGTGCTTTGTGACATCATCGAATTCCAAATGTGAATCTATAAAACCAGTCTGAGTTCTTGTTTAAAGGCAAAGCAAATTTTGGCTTAGCTGTTATCAGTCGAACACTGACAACACACTGCGACCTCCGTGAGACAACGTTCAGTATTACCAGTTGCTATTAGCTGTTATCAGTCCAACACTGACAAACAAAACACACCGCAACTTTCGTTAGAAAACGATTAGTATTACCACTTTCTACTGCGTGATATTATAGTCTGTCCTCTGAAGTCATCGCACAGAAATGGCATACAGTAGGGAACAAATGGAAATGGGAGGTGAGCGCGAGGAGATTAGTAGGAGTCTTGGGGCTGTCCAAGAGCAGCTCAAGATTCTACATCGGGAAATGCAATCCGTAAAAAACAGGTTCAGATGCCTTCCGTGTCAGGGGGACGAGTACAAGGCTCTGAAGGCCAAGGAACTTGACCTGAGGCGAAAATGTGCCTACCTCGATAAAGAGGTGAAGAAACTTAGTGAGGAGATCCAAAATAACTGCACCGTAGAGGTCATGCTCCAGGGCATGATCTCCACAAACGAGCGATTGGAGCTTCAACTAGAGAATCTCGAGGAACAGCACGATTTTAACTATAATGAGCTGGCTAGCATGGATACTGTCGATGCTGAGTATCAAGATGCACTGTCTAGGCAGACAGAGCTTAATGCTCAGATTGAGGAGTTGCTTTCAGTGATCCAAGGCTTTAATGCTACAAAGGAATCGCTCATTGCAATGAGTCGAGACACAGAGAAAACCACCAGAGTAAACGGTTCCCTTGAGAAAGACCTAAAGGTGCTCAAGCACGAGGAAAGAGTACAGCTTCAGGGAACTTACCAGCTGTCCTAGGCAGAGACAGAGGGGTTTGCTGGCAGAACCAGGTCCTGCAGCAGGAGTTGAGGATCTCAGGACAGAGCTTGAAAGGAGAGCACAGTGCAGAGGGAGTATAGACGCAATGACAGCGTCAATGAGGAGGGGCGCTTGCAAACTGGCGAGTTGCAAGTACAGATCTCTGAGCTTTCAAAGGGCTTAACTGGTTTTCAGCCAGTCCCATTCATAACACCTATTGGAAGATCAGAATTAAGAAAGTTGATTTTCGCGCGAATAGTTTTTGCCGGTACAGCAGGGTTGTGGGTCTTCACAGGCGGACAGTGCCATGAGGACGGCGATTGCTGCAGACTGGTGACAGCAAATGTCGCCTCATTAGAATAACTCTGTGCGTCGATCAAAAAGTATCGTTGTTGCAGCTGGGCAAACAACCACATTTCGTAACCTAAATAGAGGATACAGTTTCAAGCTAGGCAGCAAAAATGCTGTCAAAAAGCATTTCAATTTTAGCATAGAATGAACGGTCTTTGCAGGACACGTCCAGGTTTTAAAAATAAAGTTCCCAAGGAAAATAGACAACTGCTGGGTAAAGCTTTTCATGTGCCATGCAATTGTGCACGAGAGACCCTTTTGAAGCGTGATAAGTGAGCATGGGATGAAGGCAATTGTGGTTGTCTCAATTCAAACCAGTTGGTTTTTTGAAGAAGGGTAGTTCTCATTTGGCAACACTCGATCACCTGGATGATTTGAACGCGGAAAACGACTCCCTGCGAAATAATCAGGAAGATGCCAATGAAGAGATCGACAGTAAGAAACACATCCAGTACAAACTTCTCAGTCTGGAAGTCAGCGAGGACAAACTCGGGGGGCGAGCGCGATGGGGTGAGTAGGAGTCTTGGGGCTATCCAAGAGCAGCTCAAGATCCTACATGGGGAAATGCAATCCGTAAAAAACAGGTTCAGAAGCCTTCCGTGTCAGGGGGACGAGTACAAGGCTCTGAAGGCCGAGGAACTTGACCTGAGGCGAAAATGTGCCTACCTCGATAAAGAGGTGAAGAAACTTAGTGAGGAGATCCAAAATAACTGCACCGTAGAGGTCATGCTCCAGGGCATGATCTCCACAAACGAGCGATTGGAGCTTCAACTAGAGAATCTCGAGGAACAGCACGATTTTAACTATAATGAGCTGGCTAGCATGGATACTGTCGATGCTGAGTATCAAGATGCACTGTCTAGGCAGACAGAGCTTAATGCTCAGATTGAGGAGGTGCATTCAGTGATCCAAGGCTTTAATGCTACAAAGGAATCGCTCATTGCAATGAGTCGAGACACAGAGAAAACCACCAGAGTAAACGGTTCCCTTGAGAAAGAACTTAAGGTTCTCAAGCACAGGAAAGAGCAGCTTCAGGAACGTTACCAGCTGTCTAAGGCAGAGACAGAAGGGGTTTGCTGGCAGAACCAGGCTCTGCAGCAGGAAGTTGAGGATCTCAGGACAGAGCTTGAAAAGGAGAGCACAGTGCAGAGGGAGATAGAAGCAATGACAGCGTCAAATGAGGAGGGGCGCTTGCAAACTGGCGAGTTGCAAGTACAGATCTCTGAGCTTTCAAAGGGGCTTCTGGGTTTAGAGGATCTGCAGGGGTCATACAACATTGCGAAGGCAGAAAAAGAGTCGATTTTCCAGCAAAATCAGTTTTTGCAACAACAGAAAGAGGAGTTGTGTCGAGACTTTCAAAATGCGGACACCATGAGAGGAGATTGCTACGAAATTGTGACAGCAAATGTCGCCTTGTGCCACGAAAATGTCTTGCTGCAAAAAGACGTTTTGCAGCTCAAGGAAAGACGTCAGCGTTTCGTGGAACTAGAGGACACTTTCAAGGAGGCGAAAGCTGAGAAAGAGGACTTAATTAGGAAGAACACGGCTTTGAGGGACACGATCCAGGGTTTGAGCAATGAGGTTCACAAGGAAAAGCATCTCAGGGTAAAGTTTGAGGCCTTGAATGCATCCAACGAGACCCTGAAGCGTGATAGTGACGCCATGGGGAAGGAACTTGTGGATCTCAATCAACAGCTTGGTGTTTTGAAGAAGGGTAGTTCTCATTTGGCAACACTCGATCACCTGGATGATTTGAACGCGGAAAACGACTCCCTGCGAAATAATCAGGAAGATGCCAATGAAGAGATCGACAGTAAGAAACACATCCAGTACAAACTTCTCAGTCTGGAAGTCAGCGAGGACCAACTCGGGGGTGAGCGCGATGGGGTGAGTAGGAGTCTTGGGGCTGTCCAAGAGCAGCTCAAGATCCTACATCGGGAAATGCAATCCGTAAAAAACAGGTTCAGAAGCCTTCCGTGTCAGGGGGACGAGTACAAGGCTCTGAAGGCCGAGGAACTTGACCTGAGGCGAAAATGTGCCTACCTCGATAAAGAGGTGAAGAAACTTAGTGAGGAGATCCAAAATAACTGCACCGTAGAGGTCATGCTCCAGGGCATGATCTCCACAAACGAGGGATTGGAGCTTCGACTAGAGAATCTCGAGGAACAGCACGATTTTAACTATAATGAGCTGGCTAGCATGGATACTGTCGATGCTGAGTATCAAGATGCACTGTCTAGGCAGACAGAGCTTAATGCTCAGATTGAGGAGTTGCATTCAGTGATCCAAGGCTTTAATGCTACAAAGGAATCGCTCATTGCAATGAGTCGAGACACAGAGAAAACCACCAGAGTAAACGGTTCCCTTGAGAAAGAACTTAAGGTTCTCAAGCACAGGAAAGAGCAGCTTCAGGAACGTTACCAGCTGTCTAAGGCAGAGACAGAAGGGGTTTGCTGGCAGAACCAGGCTCTGCAGCAGGAAGTTGAGGATCTCAGGACAGAGCTTGAAAAGGAGAGCACAGTGCAGAGGGAGATAGAAGCAATGACAGCGTCAAATGAGGAGGGGCGCTTGCAAACTGGCGAGTTGCAAGTACAGATCTCTGAGCTTTCAAAGGGGCTTCTGGGTTTAGAGGATCTGCAGGGGTCATACAACATTGCGAAGGCAGAAAAAGAGTCGATTTTCCAGCAAAATCAGTTTTTGCAACAACAGAAAGAGGAGTTGTGTCGAGACTTTCAAAATGCGGACACCATGAGAGGAGATTGCTACGAAATTGTGACAGCAAATGTCGCCTTGTGCCACGAAAATGTCTTGCTGCAAAAAGACGTTTTGCAGCTCAAGGAAAGACGTCAGCGTTTCGTGGAACTAGAGGACACTTTCAAGGAGGCGAAAGCTGAAGAAAAGGACTTAATTAGGAAGAACACGGCTTTGAGGGACACGATCCAGGGTTTGAGCAATGAGGTTCAAAAGGAAAAGCATCTCAGGGTAAAGTTTGAGGCCTTGAATGCATCCAACGAGACCCTGAAGCGTGATAGTGACGCCATGGGGAAGGAACTTGTGGATCTCAATCAACAGCTTGGTGTTTTGAAGAAGGGTAGTTCTCATTTGGCAACACTCGATCACCTGGATGATTTGAACGCGGAAAACGACTCCCTGCGAAATAATCAGGAAGATGCCAATGAAGAGATCGACAGTAAGAAACACATCCAGTACAAACTTCTCAGTCTGGAAGTCAGCGAGGACAAACTCGGGGGTGAGCGCGATGGGGTGAGTAGGAGTCTTGGGGCTATCCAAGAGCAGCTCAAGATCCTACATGGGGAAATGCAATCCGTAAAAAACAGGTTCAGAAGCCTTCCGTGTCAGGGGGACGAGTACAAGGCTCTGAAGGCCGAGGAACTTGACCTGAGGCGAAAATGTGCCTACCTCGATAAAGAGGTGAAGAAACTTAGTGAGGAGATCCAAAATAACTGCACCGTAGAGGTCATGCTCCAGGGCATGATCTCCACAAACGAGGGATTGGAGCTTCGACTAGAGAATCTCGAGGAACAGCACGATTTTAACTATAATGAGCTGGCTAGCATGGATACTGTCGATGCTGAGTATCAAGATGCACTGTCTAGGCAGACAGAGCTTAATGCTCAGATTGAGGAGGTGCATTCAGTGATCCAAGGCTTTAATGCTACAAAGGAATCGCTCATTGCAATGAGTCGAGACACAGAGAAAACCACCAGAGTAAACGGTTCCCTTGAGAAAGAACTTAAGGTTCTCAAGCACAGGAAAGAGCAGCTTCAGGAACGTTACCAGCTGTCTAAGGCAGAGACAGAGGGGGTTTGCTGGCAGAACCAGGCTCTGCAGCAGGAAGTTGAGGATCTCAGGACAGAGCTTGAAAAGGAGAGCACAGTGCAGAGGGAGATAGACGCAATGACAGCGTCAAATGAGGAGGGGCGCTTGCAAACTGGCGAGTTGCACGTACAGATCTCTGAGCTTTCAAAGGGGCTTCTGGGTTTAGAGGATCTGCAGGGGTCATACAACATTGCGAAGGCAGAAAAAGAGTCGATTTTCCAGCAAAATCAGTTTTTGCAACAACAGAAAGAGGAGTTGTGTCGAGACTTTCAAAATGCGGACACCATGAGAGGAGATTGCTACGAAATTGCGACAGCAATAGTCGCCTTGTGCCACGAAAATGTCTTGCTGCAAAAAGACGTTTTGCAGCTCAAGGAAAGACATCAGAGTTTCGTGGAACTAGAGGACACTTTCAAGGAGGCGAAAGCTGAAGAAAAGGACTTAATTAGGAAGAACACGGCTTTGAGGGACACGATCCAGGGTTTGAGCAATGAGGTTCACAAGGAAAAGCATCTCAGGGTAAAGTTTGAGGCCTTGAATGCATCCAACGAGACCCTGAAGCGTGATAGTGACGCCATGGGGAAGGAACTTGTGGATCTCAATCAACAGCTTGGTGTTTTGAAGAAGGGTAGTTCTCATTTGGCAACACTCGATCACCTGGATGATTTGAACGCGGAAAACGACTCCCTGCGAAATAATCAGGAAGATGTCAATGAAGAGATCGACAGTAACAAACACATCCAGTACAAACTTCTCAGTCTGGAAGTCAGCGAGGACCAACTCGGGGGTGAGCGCGATGGGGTGAGTAGGAGTCTTGGGGCTGTCCAAGAGCAGCTCAAGATCCTACATCGGGAAATGCAATCCGTAAAAAACAGGTTCAGAAGCCTTCCGTGTCAGGGGGACGAGTACAAGGCTCTGAAGGCCAAGGAACTTGACCTGAGGCGAAAATGTGCCTACCTCGATAAAGAGGTGAAGAAACTTAGTGAGGAGATCCAAAATAACTGCACCGTAGAGGTCATGCTCCAGGGCATGATCTCCACAAACGAGCGATTGGAGCTTCAACTAGAGAATCTCGAGGAACAGCACGATTTTAACTATAATGAGCTGGCTAGCATGGATACTGTCGATGCTGAGTATCAAGATGCACTGTCTAGGCAGACAGAGCTTAATGCTCAGATTGAAGAGGTGCATTCAGTGATCGAAGGCTTTAATGCTACAAACGAATCGCTCATTGCAATGAGTCGAGACACAGAGAAAACCACCAGAGTAAACGGTTCCCTTGAGAAAGAACTTAAGGTTCTCAAGCACAGGAAAGAGCAGCTTCAGGAACGTTACCAGCTGTCTAAGGCAGAGACAGACAGGGTTTGCTGGCAGAACCAGGCTCTGCAGCAGGAAGTTGAGGATCTCAGGACAGAGCTTGAAAAGGAGAGCACAGTGCAGAGGGAGATAGACGCAATGACAGCGTCAAATGAGGAGGGGCGCTTGCAAACTGGCGAGTTGCAAGTACAGATCTCTGAGCTTTCAAAGGGGCTTCTGGGTTTAGAGGATCTGCAGGGGTCATACAACATTGCGAAGGCAGAAAAAGAGTTGATTTTCCAGCAAAATCAGTTTTTGCAACAACAGAAAGAGGAGTTGTGTCGAGACCTTCAAAATGCGGACACCATGAGCGGAGATTGCTACGAAATGGTGACAGCAAATGTCGCCTTGTGCCACGAAAATGTCTTGCTGCAAAAAGACGTTTTGCAGCTCAAGGAAAGACATCAGAGTTTCGTGGAACTAGAGGACACTTTCAAGGAGGCGAAAGCTGAAGAAAAGGACTTAATTAGGAAGAACACGGCTTTGAGGGACACGATCCAGCGTTTGAGCAATGAGGTTCACAAGGAAAAGCATCTCAGGGTAAAGTTTGAGGCCTTGAATGCATCCAACGAGACCCTGAAGCGTGATAGTGATGCCATGGGGAAGGAACTTGTGGATCTCAACCAACAGCTTGGTGTTTTGAAGAAGGGTCGTTGTCATTTGGCAACACTCGATCACCTGGATGATTTGAACGCGGAAAACGACTCCCTGCAAAAGAATATTGACGATGTCAAGAAAGAAATCGATCGTAAGAAACACATCAAGCACGAACTCCTCAAACTGGAAGTCAGTGAAGCAGCCTCCCAGGTGAAACACAGGTTCCTGAAAGAGGTGCTCGCTGAGACCCAGGACAAACTCCTTCGCGAAATGCACTGGCAGCAGAAATACAACAACGCGGTTCTTCAGAGAGACAGCTTGGAGAAGGAGCAAAACAAACTGAATGAAGACGTCCAGTTTTTCCAAGACAAGCTCAAATCTCACGGGGAGTTCAAGAAGAGTTATGAAGCTGTCGAGGCGGAGAACAAAACTCTTACCAGCGAGAGCAAAACCCTGCAGGAAAAGCTGAACGGCCTGCAGAAAAAGTGTCCGGGCGATGAGCAGGAAGAATTTCAGGCTCGAAACGGGGATCTCAAATGCCAGGTCCAGGACAATCAGGACCTCATTAACGGTTATTATCGGGAGTTCGACACCCTTCAAGATGAGTTCCTTGAGCTCATGAGAACGGTGCAGGAGAATAGAGCTCAGCGGGACAGGCATTAAAGGCCACTAGCTAGTCGGTGGCATAACAGGTTTTCTCCCGGAGAGTCGGGTTTTCCTGCATTTACCGTTTCAAATGGTGATCTTTAAAAAAACGAACATTATTAGCTACCACGCGCGACATCAGGGGTAATTTCGGGGGGGTACGTTTCTTTTCTAGCAATTTACAATTTTCTTAATTCGGCAAAAGCAATTATCTAGAAACATTATGTATTGAATTTTTCATGTTGATTGGTCTCTAAGAAGTTCAAAAAGACACAACATTTTGACTTTTTTCTGATCATTTCTTCTCCAAATTATTTTTTGTGACAATTTAAATAAATACAAAATAAGTCACAACATAATAAGTATATTGTTATATCTGTTCAAGTGTTAGATTACCATACAGCACATATACCAAGGATATTAGGCATTAAATAGTTCATTATTGTGTTTAATAAAAATGCTTTATGGTCATTTCAGTTACAGCCCAGATGCATTAATCCAATACTTCTATATATTGGTGTTTAAGAAGGTCAGAAGGGAAGAAAAAACATACATAAAAAGGAGGTAAAAGACACATTTAAGGGTCAGAAAATCTTGATAAGTGCTGCTGTCACTTTAAGGTACATTACTACATTATCAAACAGAGCATTTTTTATCAGCAGAGGCAAAATGATCATATTTAAATCCAAGAAAACGTGTTTAAAATCAATATTTTGTGTCATTGATTTATTTGGTAAGCGGGTTTATATGCAGCTAGCATAGCTTTAGCTTTAACACCCTTACTGAACATTTCACTTACCACAGTGAAGGACTTATCGCAGAGTTGCTGAGCCTCTGCTTGTAGCTCCATCTTGAACATGTAGCCTTTGCTTCCTGGGATCTGGAGAAAGAGAGAGATAAAATGTGGAGACAAAGCAAAAACCTGGACGTATTTAATCTAAATGTGACGGAGAAAGGCGTACCTGCGACTCTCTGTAAAGTGTGAGCAGCACAGCGTAACCCCCAGACCTTTTCTGGGGTATGTATTCCCTCTTCTTCCTCCTCCCTCCTCCTTTGTTTTTCCCTTGATCCCCTGCTGCATTCTTCTAGTAAAAGAAATATCACAATTAAGGGGTTTGCAACGACAAATAGGTTGAAAAAAACAGGTGGAAAAACGTCTCAAGGGATTTAAAAAAGTGTGTTTTCCTAAAAAAAAAAGTAAAGCCATTTAGCTTATTTTTAACGAGTGTGTGGCTTCATTTGTGGGGCTTTTTTTGCACATGATTGACTGATAATGTATTTGGTCGAATCCTTTTGACCTGACTTACTTCAAAAGGATCACATTTCTATAGATGTATTTGTTTTGAGATGTTATTATTGGGATTTATTTCCCCATGAAAGTGATGAACACACACACACTTCTACCTCTACACACATACACACACACTCCATGTACCTTTCTGGAGGGATCCAGGCTGTTGTTGTCCTGTCGGCCAGGAGGGGGCGCTCCTTCAGGGAGAGAGTGGATAGGAGCGTCTGGACCTACAGTGAAAGCAAAGGGAGCAAACGAAGACGGATTAGACAGTAAAATGAAAATCTTCAGGACATTTTAAGACTGCTTTGTCTTCGAGATCCAAGAAAACATCGAGTGCTATAATTTTAAAGACCTTTAGTCAAAATATTGATTTACTTACAGACAAAATAACGCGTTTGTGATTCATTTTATTGCAGCTTTACGTAAGTAAGGATTGGTTTCCTAGCTTTGCCTTTGGGTATTACTCCTCGTAGTGGGTTAGTGTTCGGGATAGTTTTCTCCAGCAAACTTAGGTTGTACTTTATATACTTCTTATTTGGATTGCATTCATTGTAAAGTAGTTCCCATCTTGTATTTTCATCCCTTTCCCAAGGCAGGCATCAATCTATTTCTATGATCAACTTGTCTCTTATTTTTAAGTCGATTAATGCAAACATGAATCCACTGTTCCTCACCGTTCTCTCTAAGATACCGCTGCAGTTTCTGATCCAGTATTTTACAGATGCCGTCTCCAAAGCTCTGCAGGATTTTTGCCTCCTTGGCGTTTTGAAGCGGCAACGGATACTTATTCAAAGAGCTGATGGCCTGCACACAAGACAGAAGCAAACATGAATTAAAATAAACAAACACCAGTGACTTTAAAGCAGGAATACGTGTTGTGTACAGTTCACATTGTACCTGGGGTCGCTTTATATAGGCTGGACAAAGAGCCGACAATTGAGACAGCTTGAAGTTAAAAGTCTAAACAGAAAACTTAATAACCAACATATAGAAATACCTCTAATTTATGACACTCTTCCTGTATTCAAGGTTGTTAACTATTTGTCATAAAAGTACTTCTTTTACATATCACGATCTGAGTCCACTTTTCCACTGATTATAGATAGATAGATAGAATCGGAGGATGAAATCCTCTTTATTAGTCACATACATGCACACAGCAGAGCACACACAGTGAAATTGGTCCTCTGCATTTAACCCATCCTAGCACTAGGAGCAGTGGGCAGCTATCGTGCAGCGCCCGGGGAGCAATGGGGAGGGGGGATTGGAGGTGTCCGGTGCCTTGCTCAAGGGCACCACAGCAGGGCCTAGGAGGTGAACTGGGACCTCTCCAAGTAGCAGTCCACTTTCCATATTTCAACTCTGTTGGGGACTTGAACCGGCGACCCTACGGTTCCCAGTCCAAGCCCCTACTGACTGAGCCACTGCTGGAAATTATATTGATTATATTTATGTACATAGTATATGAATGCATCAGATATTACAATTAAAAACCTAAATGTAGGATGACAGACAGACAGACAGACAGACAGCCGGACAGACAGACAGACAGACAGACAGAAGCATTTAAATACAATATATACACATTCTCAATAAAAAAGACCTAAAAACATGATCTAAATCTAATCTAAACATTAGAAAATATACAGAATAATCTCTCTAATATTCCAATCTACTGAACATATAAACAAAGTGTACTATATACACATAAAGAATGGTTGAATAGCAGCTTGAAATTAAGAGTAAAATATATCCTGTGAGGTAGTTTAAATACTTCTTGAATGCAGGATTTTTACTTGCCTGCCTGAATTAAGGCTAAACAGGGTATTTCTACACAGTGGTATTACTACATATTTCACTACCATTTTAAAAACAGTCAGAGATCGGAGTACTTTACTCTGATGCTTTACCTTCTGGTAGGTGTACTGCAGCTTCAGCCCCTTCTCTTTGGCATCGTCCCGCAGCTCGGTGAGCCACTTGAGGAACAGAGGGTTTGGGCAGGCGGGCAGGGGGCGTTTCCGACCCAATCGAACCTGCTCCGAAGCTGGCATCCCTTTGGACCTGAGAGGCAGAGATGGGACGCACATTTACTCAAGTACTGTAATTAAGCAAAATTTGTAGGTACTTTACACTTCTATTCCACCACATTTAAAAGGGAAATCATGCAATCTTAGTACACATCATTTATTAAACAGCTTAAGCTACTTACTAAAAAATGCATCCATGAATTCACAAAAGAGTCACATATATTTAAATATTTTACTAAAAGTGAATAAGAACTACTACTTGATTCAACAATATAACCTAGAAATGTCACATGTATAGATATCATTATATACACACATATAGGAAATGTTACTGCATATCGTTTACTTTTTATACTTTTAGTATTTAGCTGATAATAATTGTGTATTTTTACTAGTAACATTTTGAATGCAGGACTTTTACTTGTAATTACGTATTTTGTAAAATAATGTATTGGTAGTTTTTCTCTAGTAAAGCATCTGAATACTTCTTGCACCACTGCTGAGAGGAGAGAAATGTCACTGTAGCCAAACATGACAGAACTAGCCCGATGCTAAAAACAACTGCAGTTTAGCTAGCATAAGCCAACGTTAGCGCTCCTTAATCAGCTATTATACATACATAAAAGTTGTTGCTAATAACGCACATTAGTTAACAGTAGAAGCAACACGTTTACAGAGTTTTTAGCAGATAATAAGTTAAGAAGGTCGTGTTATTTCGTTAAAAAGAGGCTCACCTTTCACTTGTGAGTTAGCATCAGGATCTGGCGCGTTGATTTTCAAAGACTTCCTGTTTACATCAGTCACGTGACCGGAGGTGGACCAAGGAGGCGGGGCATGAATGCGTACAGTGACATCTAGCGGTGATAATGTAAATATAAGGATTAATTAACGTAAATTAATACTTTTAAAATAAACTAAAGTGAAATAGCTTGAAAGATTATTTTGCAATGCTTAAGTGTTATATAAGATTTAGAAATACTGTCATGTCCGAGAAGTGCTTTTATTCACAAGGAGGATGCATGGTGTGAACGAGGCTACACATTCGAGTGCACTCAGAGTCTGTTAACTTCCAGGACCGTTATCTAGCTGTCACCTGAGTCCGCCTCCGTGTTTCCCCAGGCTGAAGGGCGTCTGCAGGATTCCTCCAACATGATCCGACAGAGACCAGGAATCCAACCTCACCCTGCCAACTCTCCTAAGGAGCACAACTAATGTGTCAGTGCTGTCTTTCATGCATTCATACACACAGTTTACAGAGGCAGAGTAAAGCAGATTTAACTCGTACTTTGACTGAACATAAGAGGAAATACCTCAGCAAAAATCCACTGAAACTTTACCAATAGTTTTGCTTGGACAACATATGTTTAACTGTTCAATACTCAACATATTTCCCTCTCTCAACCCAAAGTTTCAGGCTCTAAACCTGTCAGTAGTCATACCAATAACACCCTTTATGCCTGTAGCAACATTTCCTGTCATCAACCGGAGGCTTTAATGTAAACATTTGGTCATTTTTTTGTTTATATTCCTTATTACCCTTCCAGATCCTACTAATTAGAGCATATGGGAAGTTAACTCAAGTTGGTTAAATGCTCTTAAATCTGCCTAATATATACATTTATACTAATCTTGGAGGTGCATGCATGAAAGCTGATCTACCTTTACCTGTAAATTTAAGAAGACATATACCATTGTCTATTTTTTCCCGAAGAAGCAGGAATTATATTGTTAATTTAGGAGGATTATATCCCTTCAAGTGAATCACTATAAATGTGCTTGGTTTTATTGTGTAGAAAAGGTGAATAACGGCCTGTTTAATAAGCCAAGTATGAATAATAAGGCCCCTGTAAAAGCACAGCTTGACAAAACACAATGTCCCTTCTTGGGATATATATTACTTCTTTAATGCACAGGGTATTTTTTCACGGAAAAACTCACTGTCGATAGATAGACACCCACCAGAAATATTCACATGCAATACAAATCAGGTTTTTTTTTTTGGTATTGTTGAAGGAGCTTTTTTCCCACCATCACACATGTAAAAATATATATAAGTTAAAGTCACACTTGGCCTTGTTTGGTGCATCATTGTGATATATACAGTAAACATTCATACACACCCCCCCCCCTATGTTTTAATCACTTTTGTGTCCTGAGGTCCTGAGGTTAATGACTTTCCCGCCTCCTCCTCTACTGCCCTGCAGATCCGGTGGTATCATCGCTCTCCGCTCCATGAGGGGATCCAGGGGACGACTCGTCAGCCTCCCCTCCTCCTCCCCCACCTCGCCTCGCTGCCTTCCCCTTCAGCAGGGCGCTGTCGGGGTGCAGCGATTGCAGGTGGATGAGCAGCTCGTCCTGGCTTCCCGACGTCAGGCCGCACTCCTCGCAGACGTACAGCTTATTGCGGCGCTCCTTGTAGGCGTACTTCTGCGTCACGCTGTGGATCTTCTTCATGTGCGACTCCAAGGAGCAGCGCTGGGTGAAGGCCTTTTCACACAGGGTGCACTTGTAGGGACGGACTCCTGTTTGGAAAACGTGGGAAAATGTCATTTTCTATTTTATCCGGACATGTTATAGCTCCCCTTTATATGTCACTGGTTTGCAATTAGCCTGAATCTTTATTGTTATTTTCTATTATATTTTCTTTACAATACAATATTTTATTTTTTTTTTTATTATTTTAAACATTTTTAATCAATTTGGTCTTTTTTCTTTTGTTATTATTATTTATATTATTTTATTTATTTTTTACATAAAAGGTTAAAATGTAATATTCTATTTTAGGAGGATTATAATTATTATTGCATTTTTTACATCCCCATTAATATGATTATGATTTATATTTCATATTGAATTCATTGGTTTCATATTTGTTTGCTCTGTATTTTTTATTGTTATTATTTATTTATATTAAAACATTTTAGCCACATTTTTTAAGAATGTGTGGAAGTCAATAAACAAAAAGTATTGTCCTCTGTGTTTATTTATGTCCAGGAACATGTGTGTGTACATACCTGTGTGTGTGCGTACGTGTCTCTTGAGGTCGAAAGTGTCGTTGAAGCCTTTCCCACAGAAGGTGCACAAGTGTCTCTTGGTGTCGTTGTGGCACTTCAGGTGTCTGTTTAGCATCCGCTGGTACTGGAAGGTCTTCTGGCACACCTGCGAGCAGTAGCAACACCGACAATTAATACCATTAAACGAAATACTAACCAACAAACTGGTGAAAAATAAGAATTATCTGTATACTCTAATTACTACATACCTGGCACATGTACTGACTCTGACCTGTCGACCTGGTCACCATCGAAACCGCTTCCATTTGGTCAGGGATTGTCGTCAAGGCAACGGGCATCACCGTGGCATTGGGAGTGAGGGATGCCGGGGTGGGAACAGGAGGTAGAATGAGAGGGAGGTGAGAGGGATCCGGGGGAAGCTCACCTGTAGTCACCTGGGGAGCACAGAGGGAGTAAATGTGAAAAAACAAACAAAAAACTGGTTTTTAACGACTTTAATTAGGGGATATAAGAGCAGTCACATCGATCAAGAATATTTGGTTTTCTGTCCTTTAAGACGGAATTGGACCCCCCCATAGGGATCAAATCTTTGGCTCCTTCTGGACATTATTCCAGGCAGAAGGGGCAGCATATATGCTTGTGTCCTCACCTTGATTTTGGAGCGGATGTAAGGGGATCCCTGCGCTCTCCTCCGGATGTCGGTCCTCTGCTCGGCGGCCGGGCTCTGCGGTCGGCCCAGAGCGGTACTGGACGGCAGCTCGGCGCTTCTGTGGGTGTCTGAGAGAGAGTATTTGGTGAGGCAGAGCGGCGAGGCCTCGGCGGGACTCGCTTCAACCTCCATCACGAATGAGGGTGGGATGATGGGGACTGGAGGAAGAGAGGAAGAGAGTCAGATTAGAAAGTCTACTTCTTAACCTGAAAAAATGACTTCAAATTGTTGTTTTTTTTAGCATTTTTGCATAAAAAACTACTGTGATTATTAACATATTACTCAAAATGTTGGTGATGACTTTTCTGTCCATTGCAAAGTCACATTCAATACATTGAGTGATGTAAAAATGTATATAAATCTGAGAAAATCAGAACCAGAAGATTGTTTGTTATTATTTTTCTATTTAATCCTAATTTTATATGATATTTTTAGTCTTTTACCGGACATTGTAATACAAAAATTTGATTATGTATCAGATTTTATTAATTTTTTTCAGATGTCTTACTTCTTATTTCATATAATGTTTTTATTTCATTTATCTTTTTTTTCTGATTGTCGTTATGCAACATTTCCCAGGCTTCTCTTGATCGGAAAAGAATAGAAAATAGAGGCACTAGTTCAAATATGTTCAAAAAAGGTGCAACATCAACAGGTATAGGTCTTAAAAAATACAAATTGAAGCTGAGAGAGGATTGGGAAAAAGAAACAAAGGTAAATGTGTCTCGTACATTTCATAATGTGCAGCCGGCTTGATATTTGCACAATCCCTCAATTAGCAAACACTCAGAGTTAAATTGTGTGTTTGTGTGTGTGTGCAGGTGTGGTTGTGCACATGTTTGGCGTATTATTTTATGTAAGTCATTTTGCATGCAAGCACATAATCACATATACACACACACACACACACACACACACACACACACACACACACACACACACACACACACACACACACACACACACACACACACACACACACACACACACACACACACACACACACACACACACACACACACACACACACACACACACACACACACACACAACAGTTAGACTTGTTTAACCAGACAGTCTTGCAGCACCAGCTCTGTACCTTCCTCAAACAATCCACCAGGGTGGATGCCTCTGTGAGTGTGTGTGTGTGTGTGTGTGTGTGTGTGTGTGTGTGTGTGTGTGTGTGTGTGTGTGTGTGTGTGTGTGTGTGTGTGTGTGTGTGTGTGTGTGTGTGTGTGTGTGTGTGTGTGTGTGTACAGCATTAAAAAATCATCTTTTTTGAATATAGCGACAGAGAGGGATGTAGGTTCATAAAAACCTTTGACACTCAAATAGTCAGGTGTGTGTGTGCGTGTGTGTGAGAGAGGCAGGTGTGGCTGAGCTCGGAGCAGACAATGAATCAGTTGACACTGCACGGCCTCCATCAGATAAAAATCAAATATAGATGCAAATGGAGTGTGACAGAGAGCTGTGAAGATAGAGTGACAAAAAACTGATCTACGAGCAGCAGAGGTAACGGGCCTCTGACACAGGGTCGTTAATATTAGCAGTACCGGTACATTCAGCTTTGCATGAATTTATTCAAGCACCTTTTAACATTACCAAAGATGTCCAGACCCTTGAAGTCTTTATCATCACATGGAAGTTATTGCGGTTGCACTTAATTAAGCTAACAGAATATAAAGCGTTATCAAAGTGTATTGTTTGTGTAAATGAAACAAAATACCACGTTGAACCTCAAGCACTTGAATCCAGGCATGTTCTTAGTTTACAAACATAACAGTTAAAATTAAGCATTTTGTCCTGGTGTCCTACCAAAAAATGATGCATGTTCTGTCAGGTAAACATATTTTATGGAAACCACATCAGTTTACTTTAGTTAGGAACTGTTTAAGTGATAACTAACCACTTTTAAATCTGTTTTATATAGCTACTCCTGTGTGGTGGTAGTTTCTGTGGCGACTGTAATCTCATCTTGTATTGTTTGTTCTCCCCCTCACCTATGAATGAAATGTGTGTGTTCTTCTGTGAGAGTGTGTGTGCATATGGAAGGCAGGGTGATGGGGTTCAACACACCCCTACTCGTCGAGAGGGAGTTGTGTTTGTCTGAATACATTTCTTCAATATTCTCCTTCCGTGATTCAACAGTTGGTTAGATAACTGTGTGTGTGTGTGTGTGTGTGTGTGTGTGTGTGTGTGTGTGTGTGTGTGTGTGTGTGTGTGTGTGTGTGTGTGTGTGTGTGTGTGTGTGTGTGTGTGTGTGTGTGTGTTTGCAGAAGGCGTAGTGTGTGCAGCAGTAGGCTTTCTTTAGGGTCCGTTATACTTCCTCCCACCCAAACATTAACCTCGCAGCAGCCTCGGGGGAGACCGGGACAGGGACTATTTATTTGTTTCATAACATTTTTGGAAAACCCTAAGTTGCCTTCTTGTCAAAAATGAAACGAGAAGATTGACAATGCTTTCATTTCGTGAGGTTAGTATGACGCTACACACAGGAGCTAGTTAGCTTAGCTTAGCTTAGCATAACCAGTGGAAACAGCCGGCTGACTGCGTCTTCAGTCTAGGCTAACTGTAGCATTAGATTGTTTAGCAAAATATCTGATGGGCACAAAATGTCAAACTATTCCTTTAAACAACACATTTACGGTATTTATAATTAAATATTTGTTTGCTATAAAGTTGAAATCTGACCAAAAATCTGTTTTTGGACTACTTATATTTGTATTAAATCTCAATAAATATTTCAAATGATCACCTTGTTTTGTGATAGAGTCGTTTTCACTGGTCTTTTGTTTACTAAGAATGTATATATTACATGTTCTCTTTAACTATTTTATGTTCAAATGTTTGTGTTTTTAATCACTGAAGCACCGTGAAGATCACAACCAGATAACGTTTCAATACCGTCTTTAAAAACCTGTAATGTTTTTAGGGTTCCTTGTGTATTTAAATTAGCTTTGATTAAATCTCTTTTCATTCCAAATTAAACAAACAAAAGTACTCTGTTTATGACGTTGAAATCACAGGTAATACACTTGGTATAAGTGTTTAGGTTAGTGGTTTATTCCAGACTGATGAGTCTTCAGAAGCAGGCCCTGGCACGTGATTGTGGATTAGGAGATACAAATAAACTTCTACAGACACACAAACACACTCCCACACACAAAAGTCTCGAAACGGGTGGCATCTGGAACACCATTAAGGCATTCAACAAGCCTTTCTGACTGCAATTATCATACCTCTGAGTGTGTGTATGTGTGTGTGTGTGTGTGTGTGTGTGTGTGTGTGTGTGTGTGTGTGTGTGTGTGTGTGTGTGTGTGTGTGTGTGTGTGTGCCCTTATATCACCCGCACACAAAAATACACGTCGGGCAGGTACGTCGAGTAACGGCACATACCGAAAACTTAGGGTGAGAGTCTCAGGTCTTTGATTGGATTGTTAATTATGCGTAATTACGCACCGAAACGTAGTTGTTTGTGTTGAAACTATAATATTTTAAAGAAACAATGTGATGTGATTGTCATGTTTTGTGTATAACCTGGGTCAATAAGAGTTTATAGAAACAATTAACACAAATTAATCGAGTTAAGTGAGGAAATGTGTGTCTTGGAATAGTTAACAATCCATTTCGGTGCGTAAAGTTGGAAACGCTTTACGTGAGCTTTTCGCCAGTCCAGAAATACCTGCTTGCATCCATTATTTTTTATTTAAAACCACTTGATAATCAGCTGCACTTCAGTTATTTTACATGTGCTGGGTGCAAACATCAGAGAGGATGTAAAAGTCAATGATTACAAGTTAACGGTGATGAGATGTGGAGGCAAAGAGAGAGGGAGAGACGGGGGAGGGGGGAGAGGTTTAGGGTGTAGTCCGTTACTTGTTATCTGATACCGACGTGGTCTTACAATAAAATCTCCTCGATGGCAACAATGGAGATTGTTCTCGAGAGGAGTAGTTGGGACAGGAGGACTTCATTTATTTGTCATTTAAATATCTGGGTAAACAGAACAACTAAAGCTAAAGACTTCAAGCTCAGATTGACAGTTACAAACATGTCAGCTCTTGTTATGTGTCTGCAGTGGCACCCAATTTAGAAAAACGTTAGTTCCTGAGGGCCGCAATGAAATCCATAGGAGTGCTAAACTAACACATGTCGTCTCCAAAACGTATTATATTTAAACTTAAGGGCACGAGGACATATTATACTATAAACACTTCTCTATTAACACTCATATAGTTAATGTAATCATAAAATGCCTAAAACACCAATAACTAATAAGTAGTTTTTAGCAGCTTAAATGACACTTGGGACCACATATAACATATATTCTCCTCTATTAACTCACACAATGTTGTAAATCAGTTTATTGAATCGCCAGATGTGTACAACCTTATAAAGACAAGCAAACGTACCACTTTGTTTTGCCAAAAATACGCCATTTAGCATGAGAATAAGCAGTAAAAATAACCAATTAGTCAACGAAAACTACTTTCAAGTTTGTTTTTGCCAGAAATGTGCCAATTAATTGCTTAAAATAAGTCATTCAGCATGAAAGAAATAATAGAAAATGACTTATTAGTCGAGAAATAACTGGATTTGCCGATACTTTTATAATCAACAAACGGTAATAAACTCGGTTTTTTTTACTAAAAGTCTATGTGCTACACAAGTGGATGCACTGCTCAGCTGTAATCAGGGGTTGAAGGTCGATGTGTGAAAAGCAACAGGTCCTTGTGATATCTTATAGGCCGCCTCACACAATGACAGATATGAAAACACAAAAGCAAACATGCAGGCTTTTGTGGTGACGTAACATGTTTTATAGGGGCTTAAACAATAACTAGTTATATGTGTATTTGATTCAGGGCTAAAATGTGGATTCAGTGAGGTTTAACAAGTTGTTTTGACCTGGATACAAGTTTAAAATGAGGATTAAATAAACCTTAAGTTAACCAAACGCAACTTCACTCCAGGAACTACACTCTGGAGAGTGTGTAGTTCAGGGCCCGCTGTCTTTCCCGTTATTCGGTGTCCCCGGAGAGCAGCCTCCCCGTTACAATCACAACTAGACCCCTTCCCCATCCACACACACATTCCTAGTGTATCCAAACCCGTATATGAACCCTACAAACCCGTGCGTAAAAGAACCCAAATACGCGGGTTTTTTTGCGTTAAAACATCAAGTATGTCTCATTACAGCAGCTTGGACTCACCTGGGATGTAGACGTCGCCTCGCTCATGATCAGGGAGCTCGGACCAGTTCCGCTTTCCCGGAGAAACATTTGCCTTCTTCACCAGAAAGGCCCTCGGCATGTTTAATTTAGACTCTGGGACTCTTCTTGGGAAGGTTTGGAGAGGGGTAACAAAAGTTACAAAAGGCAGGAAACTCCAAAGTTGGAAGGAAAAAAAATGGAAGGTGTCGATCCAATCTTCTTCCTCTTTGCACCTTTCTTCTCGTTTCGCAAGTCGATTTTAATCACCTTTTTCCCAGTAGCACACCTTTCCTTTAAACTGTTCGTTTCCTGGACTCAAACAAAATGACAATTGGTCGGACAGGTGAGTCCGCTCAGGTGTGCAGCCGGACAGGTAAAGACGAATTTCTCCCACAGCGACTGGAATAACGGGAGTGTGTGTTGCGTGGGTGAGAGAAAAAAACGGTGTATTGTATCCTGGTCACACACACACAGCCGGCAGAGGTGGGTCTAAAAGCAGCAGCACAGGTACTCATTTGAAAAAGCAGGAAACAGGCGCCACCGCGCATGCGCGTGAGAAATAACGGTGACAACAAACCAGGGAGTCTGGGCTCGGCCTGCGTTTACCTGCTCGACCGGTTTACCCTCCCACCCTCCTCTCGCTCGGTCTCTACCTCTTCTCCATTCCGCTTTAAGGTGTGGGGAACGGTGGATATGACGAGGAATACTTTTAGGGAGTGGGTGAGGAATGGGGGACACAATAAGCTTGCACCCCCCCCAGTCAAAAGTCCAACGAGAAGTGAATTATTTTTAAGGCAAACCAGTGAAAATAAGGCCTCCTGGATCCGGAGCGTTGCTTTAAAAACGCTATTCCGTTACCGGTACCTGTAATGAAGTGTCATCCGTTACCTAATAAGGATTACAGGGTAAAAGTGAGAGTCCTCTGCACATTTTAATAAAAATGATGCCTTTTATGAAACATACTCTTGCAGTTAGTGGACCAACAATGAAATAAGACTCTGTTTGCTCTAAAATAATATTGGAGCAAACATTTGGGTTCATATAAGTCTTAAAAAACAATACAAAAATAATGATAATGCACCTTTTGAGAACTCCATGACAACTTACAATGCATACAAGAAATGCTGCACGGGTAGAAACAGCATGTCATCATTTGGTCATTTAAAACAGCTGATTTAAAATGACTTTCCTATAGAAACACAACAAACCACGTCCCTAATACCTCTCAAAGTTATCTTAAAGTATGTATTTGTACAAATATCATCAGGGGAGTTTGGGTTGTTCTTTGCTATTTGATCCTATTGTCACTTTTGTCTTTATTTTTGCTCCAGTTAATTTAGCTTCTGCTCTGAAGCTCTGGCTGGATAATAATCAGACAAACCTGATTTATAAAGACCTTAAACCGTGACCATAAACACTGATACTGTCCATCCATTCTTGCAAGTACTTGGTCTTGTGATACTGCAGTTCAACGGCAGTACCAGAGTACTTTCTTTGGTTTAATATCAGAGCTGAAAGTACTAATATACGCCTGTTAGGATGGTAATGGGTCATTCAGAGATCAGAGTGGCTCCCTGCTGTGTGTGTTTACAACCTCCTGCTGCTATACCACTGTTCTCCCGTCTTTGTAATTAACAAGGTTACACACTTACACACACACACACACGCACACACACAAACACACACACACACACACACACACACACACACACACACACACACACACACACACACACACACACACACACAAACTGGTAAAATGTCCACATTCATAAGAAAACGACTGAATATCCTTTATTTATCTGGAACGAACTCCCAGAAAACTGCAATTCTCACTCCTTTAAATCAAGACTGATGACTTTTCTGTTTGCCTTTTAATAAAAAGTATATCAAACACTGCACTGTGACTTTTATCCTTGTATTTTACATATTTCTTAATCAATTTTACCTCGTTTTTTGGGCTTTTTAACAGCTTTTCTCATATTTATTTACCATATCTCAATGGTTTTTGTGAGGCACTTTTATCGGCTTTTTGTCTAAATATGCGCTATAAATAATCCTGCCTTGCTTTACTTCAAATTATGTTACATGTAAGTTAAATATGCTGGGTGATATTGAACTCTGAGGCCTTGATCCCGGCCTTTTTGGTTACTCTAACACCAGCAGAGAGTGTTGTTTTTTTGTTCTTTGTCTGGTATTCAAAGTCTTTCTGTGTTACTCCTCTCTCTATCTTCCTCCCTGAAGGCCGGCTGTCCCAGAGCGAGGAGCTGTGCAGAGTTTCCCATTTGCATGATGCAGACAAACAAAACCTAAAATAGGACGGACACACCTGGAACAGAAGCATGCTGCTCTTAGGAGGAAGAGGAGTGGTGCAGGGTGTAAGAATGAGCGGTATGTCGCCGGGGCTGTCGGAGCAGTTTGTATGGATTAACTACCCTCTTCTTTCCTAACTGTCATTATCCTCTTTGACCTTTTGCATTTAACTTCTTGCTTTTCATTAGGACATGTTGTGTTTGCATCCACCCTAAGTCTGTCTTACTCAGCACACAGGTATGTTATAAAACATCTCCAGTTCAACCTGATCCACAACCACCTCCTCTACTTTGTTAATGTTATTCATCTCTACGAACACAGATTTCTTGTGGGTCATCCATCCACCCCTCATTCATGCACATAACTCTTGCTGTATGTTTTGGATAGGAATCAGAATACTTCATTTATCCTGGGGGAATTTAGTAAAAATAAAATAAACAAAAATTAGAGGTTAAAGTAAAAATGTGCAATAAACAATAGGTTAGAATAATAATTAATAAAATACAAGATTAAAAAAAGAATATGTTGAAGTAAATAAAAAATAAGTTAGAATAATAATAATAAAATATAATAAACTGGAATATGTTAAAGCAAATAAATAATAAGAAATAGGTTGAAATAATAATTAACAAAATAAAGGTAGATATATGACCCTCAGAGATTGTGCAAGAACAATGCATAACTTCTGATGGTCATATATGTAAATATATTGTCATACATGTATATCTTGGTATATAATTGGGAAGTTTTGAGCTAGGTAGTGTAATAGGAATGTGAATTTGAAAGGTGCATGGACAAATTTCTTGCTGTGAGCCTGAGTAGTGGATCCTGAGTCGTGGCTGTACCTGCCTGAGGCCCCCCTTACTACTTCTTTGATAACTGGCTGCCACCGGATTCTTGAGGTTGATATTTGTGCTTAAATACTTGTTCAAAAGGAAATGTCAGCTGACTTTTGACAGAGCAAGTCAATCAGGAACTGCATGTAAAATTAACCTGTCAGGCTCAGTTATGTAACATCAGTCTGAAGCCTTTAAATATCTGACACAGTGACAGGTGTGTGTGATTTAAAGCTGCATGGCAACGTGGGACAAAAGAAACAAGCTGTACACTTAAAACAGACAGATACATGTATTATATTGCCTATATTCACAGATATAGCAAATATGGTTAGTATTAATTACCTCGTCCCTCACGTTAATTGCACTTGAAGGTCAGAAGATGACGCTGTTGATCAATTACACACAAAAGAGAAATGTCAGCGGATGAAACGTGTTTTCCTGCTGCTCCAGTTTTAATCAAAACTCATAACAAAGATGGTTTCGATCAGCAGGTTCAGCAGCTCTCTCTGCCAATTAAATCCACCTTAGACTGTATTCATGCACAAACATGCCATCAGGGTTAATGGGGAAGCATTAAGAGGTGAGTGAGGAATGTGTCAAGATTTTTTTACTGGAAGAAGCGCTCCGGTGCACAGGAGATATGTGACTAGGGAAGATAAATAATAAATAATATGTTGTAAAATAAATAAAAGATCATAAAATAAATGAATTTAAAAAGTGAATTATGAATTAAATAAAACAATATTTAAATACATAAATAAAATGAATTAATTAATAATACATTCAAAAAATCAATTGAAAAATTATAAAATTAAAATTAAAATAAAAAAGTGGGTAGAAAAGAGAAATAAAAAGTACCTGAAATACGTAAATCAATTCATTCATTCATTATATATTCACAAATTATAGAATAAATAAATAAAAGATTATGAAATAAATAAATACAAAATGTCTAAATTAATTTAAAATGTGTTATAATAAAAATATTGAAATACATTTATCAATTCATTCATTCATAATGCATTTTTTTAAATAATAATAATAATCAATATAATACATTTATAAAAATATTATTAATTAAGGATTTCATTAAGAAGAGAAAAATTACGAATAGTTTCTTGTCTGTAAAAAATTAAATATACTTTTTGTCAGTATTACTTTCTGGAAAAGCTATAGAGAAGATTTTTGTTCCAGGAAGAACGGCAATAAATATTTTAACTTATTTCTTTTAATAATTTCACTTTTAAATGACATTTGCTCATTGTTCAAGTACTGTCACATTCCTTCGTGCACCTGCACATCAATGCACCTGACACACACCCTCAAAAACAGAAAGGAACACATAATAGACTTGGCTTGGTTTTGACAGTCTTTGTTTGAGATACTTAATAATGATTAAAACATAGAAATCAATAAATGAATTATGATTCAAGGGTTTAAGTTGTAGTTCAAGTACATTTTGATATTTCACCTGCAGGATTTCTACACTCTGCTATTAATACTTTTTCCACCTCTGGGTAAATCTAAATAAAAACTGGCAGTCCATAAATACATGAATTAGGAAGTAGCAAAATAAAAAAGGTGCATTCCCTCCTCCTCCCCCTCCTCATCCCCCTCCTCATCCTCCTCCTCCGCAGCAGCAGGTGGCAGTAGTGAGCCTCGCAGCTGAATGAACAGCAGGAACAGCAGGAGCTGAAGAAGCAGGGAGGAGTTTCACTTAAATGGTGACATTTCGGTGACATTTCGGAGTCATTCTACTCAGAGCTGAACAGGAGTCCGGGTCTTTGTTTCCTTCCACACCCTGCAGACAGAGTCATTATGGCCACCAAGAGGAAAGCTCATTCGGGGGGGAGCGGGCCGCGGGACGGGCTGCCGGACGCGAAGAAGCTCTCCAGCGAGGGTGCAAAGCGACACGTCGCCGCGGTGGTCCTGGCTCGCGGAGGGAGCAAAGGGATCCCCCTGAAGAACATCAAGATGCTGGCCGGGGTGCCTCTGCTCGGCTGGGTGCTCAGGGCTGCTCTGGACTCCAAGATGTTTGACAGGTACATGCAATGTGTGTGTAATAAAAACTGGGAGAATTAACACCAACTAAAAGCACGGTATTTTAAAGTAGTACACCAGAGAGTATTCTGATGTATTCTGTATATTTTATAGGGCAGATAGTGTCAAAATGCTGCTTTTTACAAAACTATTTCCCAATCTATCTCAAAACTTGAAACCTTAAAGAAAAAAACCCCTTTAAAACTGCAAATCAGCATTAAAGCTTATTAACGCCAATACACCACTGTTCCTATTGTACTACACACGTTATATTCTGTACTACACATGTTATATTCTGTACTACACATGTTATATTCTGTACTACACATGTTAAAGATAGTAGTACACATGTTATATATTGTAGTACTTGTGTTATGTATTTTAGTACACATGTTTACTTCTTCTGTTCTTGAATAGTATAGTGTGTGAACTTGGTCCGGGGAATGATTGTAAAAGGTGTGGTTTTATAGGGGTTACAGATTAAAGAGTAGCAGCACGCGAGTAATTCAAATGCTAGATATTGAAAGCATCTGCAGCTTAGTCAATGAATCGACACATTTGAGTTTTTTTGGGGTGTTTTTCTTTAAATACGTCTTTACTTTTACCTCAGTAACTCAGGGTAGTATCACTACTTTTAAGTCCCATAGAAAAACATTAAATATGAGAAGAGAAAACAGTGTTAGTCAGAGCATTAGCACATGAGTAAAGCAATGACAGTATATGTAAAGAGAGTCAGGTGTGCACAGGAATAAAAAAGTGAATTAGAAATCAAATCATTATTTAAATACAATGAATGAATTAATAAATAAATAATACTTTTAAAAAATGTTATAAATACAAAAAATAAATGAATGAAGGAGAGAAAAATTACAAATAGTTAATGATATGTAAAAAATCAAATACACTTTTTGTCAGGATGTGCACATGATAACGGAGTGTATAACAGTGTGTACCTAGAAGAGAAGCATGCGTTGAAGCGTTATTCTTCCACGTTGTGACTGAAACACCCTCTCTTGTATATGAGCATGTGAAGGACACTGTTCGGGGAGCTAGTAGAACCATATCTCTGTGTGTGAGGACTACTTCCATTCTGGCAAGGATAAGAAAAACATGTGTCCTGAAACTCAAGGAGGTTTCTCTAACTCCAAAAATCCTTGCAATCTCTGTGATACACATTGTGCACTCATAGCTCCAACCGTTATATGAATAATAACACACCTTTATTTGTCTCAGTGTTTGGGTGTCCACCGACCACGACGAAATCGAAAAGGTGGGAAAATCTTGGGGTGCCCAGGTGCACCGCAGGAGCAAGGAGGTTTCCAGAGACTCTTCATCATCCTTGGAAACCCTCCAGGAGTTTGCCAGACTCAACCCAGGTATGCAAACACCACCAGGATGTTGTGTGTGTGTGTGTGTGTGTGTGTGTGTGTGTGTGTGTGTGTGTGTGTGTGTGTGTGTGTGTGTGTGTGTGTGTGTGTGTGTGTGTGTGTGTGTGTGTGTGTGTGTGTGTGTGTGTGTGTGTGTGTGTGTGTGTGTGTGTGTGTGTGTGTGTGTGTGTGTGTGTGTGTGTGTGTGTGGGTTTGCATGCGTGCGTGTGTGTTTGTTTGATCAGAGCCGCAGCGTCCTGAAGCTACGCCTTTGTTTTCACAGAGGTGGATGTAATATGCAACATCCAGGCCACCTCCCCGTGTCTCCACCCGTTCCACCTGAAGGAGGCCCTCGAGATGATCACCAAGCAGGGCTACGACTCCGTGTTCTCCGTGGTCCGGAGACACCAGTTCCGCTGGGTGGAGGTCAAGCAAGGCAGTGAGTCAACGCATGTTTTATACAGCGAATGCACGATGAATCCACGTGGTATTTTAAGGAGCCTTTCCCGGAGCTCAAAGATTGCACCCCGCCTCTTCTGGAGGATTAAATCAATTCCCAACAAGGCAATAAAACGCCTGAAGAGGAAGCACAATACAATCAAGGCTGGGCTTCGAGTTGTGACATTCACCTCCACAGAAACACGGTGTCACCATAGTGGACCGGATCTATAAGGAACCTGTTGCAGCAGTTCCTGTTTTTCCTCATGTTTGTTTTCTCTTTTAATCAGATTAACTGAGGTTATCAAGAATAATTTACAGTCCTTCCCCCCCTCCTGTAAATGCACTGCTCCTAGTACTAGGATGGGTTAAATGCAGAGGACCAATTTCACTGTGTGTGCTCTGCTGTGTGTATGTGACTAACAAAGAGGGTTCCATCCTCAAATTCTATCTATCTATCAGAGCAGGTATTATCTCTGTGTGCCTCGTCATTGTCGTTTGCTGGCATTTCTACAGTATGCCGTGAGCAGGTAAAACACGTCGGACCGGTTTGATAGAGAGTAAAAGGGGAAATTGTATCCCTCACCAGGAGAGGATTCAGAGATGTGTGCACGATGCACAAAGTAGTAATGTTTCAAACTAAGATTTAGAATTTTGAGATATTATTTAGAATTTATTTCTGTAATAAATGAGAGTCAGGGACGCCTCGCTCCTCCTCCTGCAGTGTGCCGAGTCTTTAAAATAAAACAGGACTGATGTTAATACCTCTTTGTGACCCTCCCCCTCCGCCCCTCCAGGCAGCGAGTTGACCAGTCCGCTGAACCTGGATCCGGCCGCCCGCCCGCGCCGTCAGGACTGGGACGGAGAGCTGTGTGAGAACGGATCCTTCTACTTCAACTGCAGAGAGCTGCTGATGCAGAACATGGTGCAGGTAAAGTCAGAGCAGGAGTAATTAAAGTGAGCATGCAGTCGTGCAAGGCTTCTCTTGGATTTGGAAAATTCCTTTTGTTGAAATAGTGTTTGTGGGATCTTCACTTCTCTGCAGGGCGGGAAGGTGGCGTACTACGAGATGCTGCCGGAGTACAGCGTGGACATCGACGTGGACATCGACTGGCCTGTCGCTGAGCAGAGGGTCCTCAGGTAGAACACTTATACACCTAGGCAGGGGCTTTACCTTTCACCATGGCTCTTTAGTTATCAGAAAAGAGGGAGGGATATTTTATCTTCTAAACAACCAAAAATCTGTGGCTCATTTACTCTCACATTTCTTCCTGCAGTGACAATGTTTGGTTTCTAAAAGGCTGAATCCAAACGAAAAGGAAATATTTTCTGCTGTGAATTCTGGGAAATAATTACCTGATCTTTTTCCTCTCTTTTCGTCCCCCCTCTCTCCTCAGGTTTGGTTACTTCGGTGAACCCTCCCCAGAGGTGGTACGTCTGCTGTTCTGCAACATCTCCGAGTGTCTGACGGCGGGACGCGTCTTCATATCGGCGTCCGGCGAGGAGATGATGTCCATCCACATCAGAGACACCCGGGGCATCCGCTTGCTGCAGAAGGAGGGCATCGAGGTGGGCGTTTGTCCGGGGGGAAATGGTTTATTCTCGTGTCATGCGACCACACCACTGACCTCTGTGCTCCTCCAGGTGGTGCTGCTGACCTCCGACCTGGACCCCATGACCAATCAGCTGAAGGAGAAGATGAGCAAGAGGACGGGCTGCCAGGTGGTGACGGTGGCAGAGGAGCCCCTCCACGGGCTGAAGGCGATGATTGAGGAGCGGAAGCTGGACTGGAAGGACGTGGCTTACATGGGTAACGCAGGAAGACCTTTTTACAAGAAAATACAGCTTTTTATTTACTCCAAATGTTGCAAACATATTATCTTTTTAAGTCTATTGCTCGTCTCTCCGTCCTCCAGCTCTTCACGAGGTTTCTAAAATGTCTTCCCATTATTGTGGGTTTTTCTCGCACATCATTCCTTAATTTAATCCATACACAAACCAAAAAATACAATAATTACAAAGCCGCTTTTTTTCAAGTTTTTCTCTCGTAAATTTGAGATAATAAACAACGTTATTCTCAGAGGGAGTCCAACCTTATTCCTCTTTGATCTCAGAGTATAACCCCTGCTCCCCGGCTACATTCCTTAGATTTTTTGAACCTACAAAGGTTTTTTTTACGCCGCCATAAGTGATTTTAGCTGGTTACATTATCTGGATATTTAATTTGATTCTCATGCCCCTGGTGTTGCCTCTGTGTGTGAGTTTTAATGTCCGTCTGATTCATCGTTCCCCCCTCTCAGGAAGCGACCAGCAGGACGTCTGCTGTCTGAATGTAGCGGGGTTGAGCGCGGTCCCCCGAGACGCCCCCAGTGTCGCCATCAACGCCGCCAAGTACACCTGCCACAAGTTCGGGGGGAAGGGCGCGCTGCGGGAGTTCGCCGAGCACATCCTCCTGCAGAGAGAGAAAGCCAAGTCTCAGATGGAGCAGCAACGCATCGACCGCCACCACTTCTAAACATCGACGTCAGTCACGGCACAAGCAAAGCAACAGAGATTTTATTTTAATGAGTAGATTTATCTCTGTTCACAATCAGATCTGGAGCTGTGTGATGATTATAACGCATGCTCTTCAGTTTCTTTTAGAATAGAAGGAAAATATCAGCAATGTGAAAATGATGTAACGGAATATGAAGTATCCCACAACACCAGAGTCTGCTGCTCTAGTGCACCACACACCCAAATATATCAGTGATTAAACCATTTTGTATTTATAAAGCGGCGTAAAAGTATTTTTTTACAGATAAATTGACTTTTAGCATTTTAATTTGAAAGGAATATTTGTTTTAAAATCATAAAACTTGTAGAAAAACGTTAAATAAACGTTATTTTTTTAGCCAGCCACTACATTTTAATACAATGTGGTTAAAGTCCCCTAAGTTAGGACTTATGGTGACTACTGCCGCTCAGTATCACCATGGATTGATACTGTGGTTCTTGGTTACCCCAAAAACATACAAAACAGCAATTTTAAATGTCTTATGTTCCCAAAAAAGCAACACATTTAATATTTAGGGACATGTGTGTTTATGCTTTATATCGCCAATGACAACACTGAATGTCTGTCCGCTATTTTGGATTTTTCACCATGTAACACTGCTCCGTTAAGCAGGGAAGCAGCCTCCCGGTGTTCCGTTGCAAATGAGTTTGTTTTCGTGCACGCGATATCGTTTCAGTCCAGCAGATGGCGTCATAGCCCTCCTCTAAACAGCAGGACGTTCCTTTAACTTCCAATCATATTTTTCCACACGGTACCTGAAGGTAGCATTGAGCTAATGATGTGTTTGAGTGCTCGGATAGATGGGTTGTTTTTGTCAGGGGCCCGATCGACTGCAATGTGTAGGATTTATGGCAATATAATATATCTCTTCCTCTACACCTTCCTCAGAGACATTTGTTTGTCGTTCATGGGATTGTTTCTGTTTACTTTAATAATTGTGTCGGGTGTCATTGATTTATCGTGTATTTTTTTAAATGAAGATGATGGTTGAATTTCTTGGTCTTGTGTTTTTATTCAACTGCCTCTCCTGACATGTCTCCATGCTTTAATGTTCAGAAAGCTCTTTATTGTTCTCATACTTTCTGTGCTGCAGCACCTCTTTTCACCCTCTGTCTGAAACCAGAGCCCAGTCTGCTCTGATTGGTTAGTTGGCCGGCTCTGTTGTGATTGGTCAATCATTTAGAGATGTCCCGCCCCTTAGCCTATGAGTACAATGTGTTGGAGTTCTAGTCACTATGTTCCTGAAGTTAACAAAAGGAATTCAATCCACCTTTGCATACCGTTTACGTGCACTAAAACCTAGAGATCACACTACTGAAAAGGGAAAACCCAAAAACGAAAATAGGGCCTCTTTAACGAGAGTTAAAAAAGGCAAAAGATTTAAAAACTCTGGACATTTTTGGGCTATTTTGCTTCCCTTACATGTCTTCTTTCAGGCTGCTCAAAACATGTCATTTATTTTCTTATTTTGTACAAACGTGTCTTTAGATTTCTCCTAAATTAACCGAAAGTAAGCGTTAGCCTAATTTGCATAATCCAAACCTACCATTTCACAACATTTGAAAACCAAAAACACTGTAAGTATTCAAAGGGTGTCCGAATTGGTTTTCTGCAAGTAAGTGGAAGTCAATGGGTAGATCATAACCAAAGTCACTGCATGAATAAAACCAGATGTGTTTGTTCATTGAAAGTGATTGTTTTAATAAATGATCGGCACACAAAATTCAAATTCCTCATCTTTATCAATAAAGTATTTACAAAAAGGAGAACTTTTAATTAGCCAATTAAGGACATTTATCTTTAAACATGACCTGGAATATATATATATATTGGTCATGTGACAGGTGTGATAGTGAGCGGCCCGTCGTTCTTCCCAGACTTGTTGGTGCAGGGGCTGAAGAACGGGAAGATGCACTCGGTGAAAGAGTCGTGGAAAGTGTGGATGTGGATTTTAGCGTCGACGTTGTAGAAAGACACCTGCAGAGCCAAGAGGACACACAGGATTGTGTTTTAAAATACTGACTCTGTGTATTGAATTAAAAGGGGTGTGTGTTTAGTGTACCTGTCCTTTCTCATAGTCCACGAATATCCCGATCTTCTGTGGGTGGAGGCTCAGGTGCACGTCGGTGGAGGGTTCACTGCGAAAGGCGTACTTTTTCCTGTTTGATTGAAGTTTAATTAAAGGAGAAAGCAGGAGGAAGGTCGGTTATGGATCAAGCAAATACTACACATTTTAAACCAAGAATTCCTTGAATCGTTTTTGATTTTTTGGCGTTCAATTTCACCACACCTGTCCTTTACCTCCCTCCTTTTATATTTATGATATGATGAAACACATTATTTAACTACATTATTTTATTTGCATTGGGTATTTCAACACCTGCTCACCTGTCCCTCAGGCTGAGGAACCAGTATCCGTTGCTCGGGGTTACCTCGATCTTCCCCTTCCTGTTGATAGACTGTCGGGCGACCCCCAGGTCCCAGTCCGTCTTCCCCCCCACCTCCACCTGATCATCATCACACACATTTCAAACACTGGACAGACATGCATCATGTGTTTACGGAACATGACTTTAAATGATTTATTTGTGATCATTACGAGATGTCTTTATATCGCAAGAAAGCAGGACAGCACTATTGATCAAATAAATTAAAACCAAATTGAAATGTAAATTATTTTCCTGCAATATAAAGTTTAACAATTATAGAAAATGATCTTTAGTTGTATCTTTTATTGGACACTTTACTTTAGCTTCTTATGTTTTTATAAACACATTTCTTAAATATCTTTTAGATTATTTTACCATAAATTCGTTATTTTTTAATGGATATCTGTATTTTATTTATGTTTGTATTACTTTAACTTGTCACGTTGGATAAATATTATTACTCTAAATATTTACATTTTACTGAAACTTCTTGTTTTTGAACAAATTTATTTTTTCCATTTTTTAAAATATTTTACTTCAATCTAAAATGGAGCAACTGTCACCAACCCCCACCCCCAAAAAAGATCCCCTAAATAAACAAAGTATTGTGATTCTGAAATCATCCTGACCCATATCTGCTTTGCCCCTCTAAAACACAAAATGTGCATTCCTGTGCAAACAGCATATTTATGTATAAAAAAGTTCTGTTTCTGTTTGAAATAAAGCCGATTTTAAGCCGCTCACCTCCCAGTAGTGTCTCCCAGAGGAGATGGGCTCCCTCCCCACCACACACACCACCCTGTCAAACCTCTCGGGGGTATCTGGAAGCAGCTGGTGGCGATCTCCACAACGCACCTGCACAAACACAGATCAGGAATTAATTACAAACTTAATCGTTTTACATCAAAATGGGGAAAATAAACCATCAGTTTCTCTAAAATATTAGCCATAATTATCATTCAAACAAATAGGAGGAATTTCTAGAATCCCCTACAACTATTCAAAACATGTTGATGGAGAAATACTCCCTCTGCTTAATTAAAATATATATATAAAGAATGGAAGAAAAATAAATGTTCTTCATACATCCTAATTATTATTTAGATATGTTTCTGGATTATAAAAAAGATCTAATCGGTTCACATCCAAAAATACTCACACTCTTCATGTCCTCTGACAGAATGAGTCTGGGGTGAGCTGTGTTGCAGTCCAGAATCACATCCACTGTAATAAAGGCAGAGGACACATGTAAATTGTGTTATATTGTTCTATATTTAACCAAGCATTATGTGTCCCTACTGACCTGCATACTCCTGCACCCTCCTGATCTCTGCAGGAAAACAGAGGAGAAGTTTTCAAATGTTGGTAAAAATCCGTTTCAATGCACTGAGTATCGTTAACCTGTTGAAGGTGCAGAATATTTTATCCTGAATATTAAGCATATTTAAGGTGGACTGGACACTCACTGGGTTGTGGTCGGACCGGACTGGGCTCCAGTATTAAGGGAGTAAATCCTGTATGAAACAAGGAGGGAAATCATTATTGAGATACCACATGTCGCCACTAGAGGGGAGCATTTCTGCACCTAAATGACACTCAAATGACAGAAGGCCAGTTAATAAACAAACAGGAAGAATATTTTTCAGACAAAATGTATAAAGACTAAAAGCTCCATGATTATTTTAACTTTAAAATGAATTATTTATTTATTAAATGACTTTCAAATGTATTAAATTATATTAAAAAAGTATTAGCAAATTATTTATCATAAATTGGGCAGCAGTTTAATAAGATATAATATCATAAAATTAATAAATAACATATAAACAGTAAATATAAACCTACCAACAGTAGAAAGAAAATATCCACAGAGTCAATACAGTATACGTGGCATTTTACCGCATTTAATAGCATTTATTGGACACATTTAAAAAGGTAAACACTTCATTACTAAGAGCTGAAACCTCTCTCTATCATGCAATCCCCAGTTCAAAAATCTTAGCATAAAAAAGCTCTTTTAGTTTGTTTTGATGCGTTAATACAAATATTCTGGTGGTCCACTTGGCACCCTACTGGGCCCATGGTCATTCAATTCTCTCAGTAACAATTGTTTAAAGAGTAAGGCTGGTTTTACATACAGTATTAGAGCTAATTAGTTATAAAGCTTCTCTTTTGCTGCTTTATTTATTCGTGTTTGTTATCTTTGCAAAAAAAGCCGTGCATTTTGCCTTTTCTGACCTTTTCCCAAGATGGTCTTCAGCTCCTCCTGAAACCTCTCCACCTGAGCGGCGAGCGACCTGTAGACGGTTCCTGTCCCGAGGTCAGAGGTCACCCCCACCCCCGACCAGTCTTTGGCAGGCGGGGGGCTGGAGAGGACGGGGAACGTCTGGAAAATATTCAAACGAGCCAGTGAGCTTTCCCATATAGGGTATTACTTGTTCTTCCTCCACCTCGACCATCACCTCCTCTCTGACCTTGACGCAGTGCATGCGGTCGTCAGATTGGGCGAGCTGGGCGAGGGCGCTCTCTCTCCTCCGCAGCTCCTCCACCTCCAGCTCCAGCTGCCGGATCATGGCGTCGGCCTGATGCTCCGCCGCCCGCCGGCTTATGTCCATCACCTCCAGCAGCTTCGCCTGCGAGCGCTCGATGGCCGACACCAGCTCGGAGAACAGGGAGACGCTGCCGGCCGTCTCTCGCTCCACCGCCAGCTGAGGAGGGAGGTAAGACAGGATGTCAGGAGACCTTTTATACAGCCTCCAGGTTAGGATTTACTCTGAGGCGCCACAAAATCAAGTTATGATACTGGAGGGACTGATCCTTCTTGCGTCATAACTCTCAGGATGATAGGATGATATATGACATTTAAGTACCCCTTCAAAGTTGGTAAAAATTACCCCATAGTCTTCAGATAAAACCTTGAAAATGTACGTCGGAAATTGGGTAAAACTATCGAAATTCAGTCAGTTTCAGGAAATGTGAAGAAAATTGAGGATTTGCAGGTTTGTGTGTGTGTGTGTGGGGGGGGGGTTACCTGCAGTACACTCGCTGACAGTCTGATCTCCTGGATCTTTCGGATTCGCTGTCTGATCATCTCCTGGATCTCCTGCCTCGACACAATCAGCCTGTCCTACACACACACACACACACACACACACACACACACACACACACACACACACACACACACACACACACACACACACACACACACACACACACACACACACACACACACACACACACACACACACACACACACACACACACACACACACACACACACACACACACACACACACACACACACACACACACACACACACACACACACACAATTTCAGTGCTTATTTGTAAAGCCAAGCCAAGACACTGAAGAAGTAACCTCCCCTGAAGTCTTTTCCCACCTTTGTTTCCATCCACTCGGCCTCCAGAGTGACCGTGTCGTGACCCTGATGCTGCTCGGTCTCACACTCCGGACAGATACACAGTCGATCAGTCCTGCAGTAAATCTAGAATCAATCAGAAAATATTACACATTTAATCCGTCATGACAAATAAACAAGAGCCAGAAATCATGGACTATCGTTCTTGTTCCTTCAGGTAGCCTTTTTGCCGCCCAACAACGAAAATCACATCCAGAAAACCCTTGACTTGCATCCTGTTAAAGTACCATGGTTCCTCGGTGGTGGGTCTCGCAGACGGGGAGGCCCGTGCTGCTCGCCGCCCCGCTCACAGTGAACCTCCTCCGGCTGCCTGAGTGGGAGTAAGTGTGGGGAGGCCAGTCGGAGGTGGAGGGGTTCGTCATGGCGGCGATCGGGCTGTGGCTCGGTACCGAAGAAGCCAGCGAGGTGGTGGGGGGGACTGATGGGATGGACACACCTGGTGGAAGATAGAGGGATTGAACATTTGGACTGATGTGTGAAATGTAGCCAAAATGCAAACTCATCAAAAGTCTGTATTCTTGATGTGAAATATGGTGGAAATTCTTTCATTTTTGGGGGAAATGAAAGAATGAATATGAAATATTTGACCGTAAAATTTATAGTTTCTTTTTTACCAGCTTTGTAACGCATTGTGAGACCCTTTTGATTATTTGTCCATTTACATATTTTTGATGTATTTATTTACGCATTTGTGTGAATTGTCTTTTATAAATGATTATTTTCTACTTATATTTGTATATTTCTGTAAAGGATATGTATGTATTTAATTGGTTAACGATACTAATGTCTATTAACTGCATTAATTTGAGTATTTATTTGTTTTAATATTGGATTGTTCTTTTTAATGGGGGGTTTTACATTAGGATCAGCTGGAAAAACAAAATGCAAATACAAATATTTGTCAAAAATCAGGAAATAAAGGCAGCACTTTTGTTTAATGTGGAATATTTATCATACAGTTTTATATTTTACAGCTAGATTCCCCCTTGCTGTAGCGTTCAACACTGACTGATTAATATCTAAAGAATAAAACCCTCGTCTTACCTGGAGTCTCACCGGGTAAAGCCTTTGGCGGTTTTGGTTGAACACGAGGCAGCTTCCTCCTTAATTCTTCATATAAACTGTCTGGTATTCCTCCTCCTCCTCCTCCTCCTCCTCCTCCTCCTCTTCCTCCCATGTCCTTCCCCACTACTCCCCCGCTGGTCATGGATCTGAACTGATCGGTGATCTCTCGCAGAGTCCTGTTGATCTGCAGATCCGGTCGCTTCTGGAAGGCTCTCTTACACAGAGGACACAGGCACACCTAGGAGAGGAAGGAAGGGAGGGAGGATTAAAAGGAGAGGAAACAAGGAAACCAAACATTATAGATTCAGAAAACGTAAAAATGTTGACGTACACACTCTAGTTTGTTCTGTGTTCTGTGTTTAGATGAGATGTATTTTATTCATAATTTCTTGTATTTGCACGTGAAATAAAACTGCATAAAATCCAGATTATAATACATAAAATAATGTGCCAGGAGGTCCAGAAGCAACAGGCTTATCCAAATGGAGAACAACTAACAAAAGAACAATAATCAGCATCATATTGGACACCAACAATCAATATTATTAAAGAAAATACAACAAAAAACGACAAAAATCCAGTTAAATATAAAAGAAATGCATGAAAAAAGTCATTTTCTTTCCAATATTAGTCAAAATTCATCCCATTTTTAGGTATTTCAAAGATCTTTTACAACTATCCTTACCATTACAGATAAAGACATATTGTATTTAATGGTAACTTTAAGAAAAACAAGATAATAAACTGACTTTCATACAGAAAAAATCGAATGAAGACAAAGAAATACAGTTTCCATCAAATATTCGCCATAATTAAGGTTTTTTCAAACTCATAAGGTTGTTCTGAACGGTTTCTGGATAACTAAAGGCACCTTCATACACACAGTCACTTCTACACCATAAAAAGTCCCCCACCCCACCCACCTTAGCTCCGTCCCAGTATCTGTTTATGCAGGCCATGCAGAAGCTGTGTCCGCACGGCGTGGACGAAGGATTGTGGAAGACATCGAGGCAGATGGAGCACAGGAACTGCTCGTCGGACAGAAAGCTTCCACATAAAGACATCCTGTGGACAGCCAGGGACAAATAGAGACTAATCAATTCAGAATAGATGTTACGAGTGAATAAATTGAATGAAGAACTTCCATCAATCGATACAGAGATAATTAACGAGTGAATGAAGACACTTAAGGAAGTCAATTAACCAAATTTTGCGACGTTTGACAATTAAGATCCAATAAATGACGCGTGGTAGAAGTAATCAAACTGGTTGCTGCTTTTATCTCTAGTAAATGTATCTTTTATTGATAATTATAAACATAAATAACAGAGTGAAAGTTAATACCTTTCCTGTTGCCGGGTAGAATGGATCCAGAAAGCTCCAGAGTTTACAAATGTTGCGTATATTCCTCACGCTGTTGTTCGTTGTTCTTGATCGCTCACACCCGGACTTATGAAGTGTGTTTGCTTCTCAGGCTGCATTATATAGTAAAGGGTGTGTGTGTGTGTGTGTGTGTGTGTGTGTGTGTGTGTGTGTGTGTGTGTGTGTGTGTGTGTGTGTGTGTGTGTGTGTGTGTGTGTGTGTGTGTGTGTGTGTGTGTGTGTGTTTTACTCTCCCTCCCCGCCCACTTGCCTGTGTTTATTAAAATGTGGCAGGACTGGTTGAGGTGGCAGAATGATGAATTACTTTTTCAAAACTCTTCATTTCGCTGACATGTGTTATCCAAAACAACTCACACACTCGGAAACAAATGGGCTGCAGGAAAAGTCATGTTTCCTCGCCTCACGCCGTGTCTCTTGGCAGAGTAGAATCAACCAGCGCTCTTTAGCAATGAGAAAAATGACTCCTCTGTGGAACTGGGAGACTGTATTTTAAGAGGCTGCCAGAAAAGTGTCTTAAAGGCTTGATAAGTTTGATCAAATCTACTATTTTGCACCTTTGATTGCCTTCTTTTCATCACAAAACACTGAATCAAAGCTTTTCTAATCAACATGTTAGGTAACTATATTTTTTACGACGTATAAAAAACTTTACTGCAATTGATTTCTTTGTTTGTGCTTTTTAGGGTCTTTCAGCTCTTTGCTTTGGTTCACTCAGTGATGTTTTCAAATACAGATAAACGTTTCGAAGTGTAAAAATGATCAACCTCGTGTACGTGTACACCTATGGGGAACTTTGAGTTTGTTTGTGATGCATTTAACATGATACTGCAAAACAGTCCAAAAAACAGCTTAAAGGCTTCATATGATGATTTTATTTTCACTTTCTTGCCTTTCTTTCAGATTTTGAAGTCAAAAAACCTTGAACAAAAGCTATTCTACTTAAAAATGTTACACTAAAATGTGTAAAGGAAAGGAATCACCTAACTTTCAGCACTACGGAGGTTTTTAGCCTCTTTTAGCTCTTTGTTCTGGTTCATTTCTCCGCTCGAATGACTAATGACTACCTCGATATAAATGAGTGTTTTAATCGGTTGTTCAACAGATTCCAGAATTCTGCTCCCCATTGTGTATTTGTTTTGTTGCTAGGCTAATAACATCCTGGACGGAGAAACCCATTGTCCCAAATCTGCTCCTCTAAACACTCATCGTCTTTATAACTTCCGAGAAAAAGGAACAACGTCTTCTCTCTGCTCCACCCTGAAATTAATTCCAGTTATTATCACAATGCCCAGTCATCCTAATGAGCTGGGAGTGGTTCACTCTGTCTTTAACTCTTTCCTTGCCACACACCCGGTCCTTTAAGTGTATTTTTTGAGCATTTGTTAGAGGCTTTCTGCAGGTGTACGTGTGCTTTGACAGTCGCACATTCCTCCCAGCAAATGATGCTCTACTTTTAGTGAGAGATAAGCCGATTCTCAGACAATGTGTACCCAAACAGGATGCTGGGCTTTGTTACAAAACACCTCCGCTATCTGCAAAGAGCTTTTCAGGTGACACAAAATGACACGGCGAGACGGTATCATTTTCTCTTAATTATTCAAGCTTTACATTAAGATCAATCTAAAAATAAACCAGCTGTCTTTTTTGATTGGTTAATGGACGTGTACCTAACGTGTAATCATGACGTTATTAAGAACTGTGTAAACAACTGTATTCATCAATTAAGTCATTCGTTCAAAGATATTTTCATTCATCAAAGTTCTTAAGCAGCTAAACTGAACTCAGGTGAGAAAATCCTGTAATTATTCCCTCTTTAATTGAAGGGGAAAATAAATGTACAGCAGCATTAACAACAAGAAAACGTCCCTCTATCTTCTGATCAGCGGAACAAGCAGTGCTTCTCCTCCGGTACATTCCTCACACTGTTGTTTCTCAGAGCGATGTCTTCCACTTACTCTAAGACATTAGACTGGAAAACATTCACAAGTATTTGACTCCGTTTTTTTCTCAGAAACGCCATCATGACGCCATATCATGAAAAGGTACTCGAGTAGCACAAGGGATGGTACTTCTGAAGTCCTGTAACAGCTGTGTGCTTTTATTTGTTGTTTTTTACTCTATTATGGTTTGTTTTGACCTTAAAGTTAATATGGAATTTATTTAGCAAGTGTTACACACATCCAGCAGTTAAGGAGCCATCTAGTAGGTTCATTCTGTGACCTTCAGACAAACCCAGACTACTTGTTTTCATGCGTTACCAGTCTCCATGCTAAGCTATGCTAACCAACGGCTCTCTGCATCTTGAACGTTTGTTTTAATATATTTTTTGGTGGTTAAATCCAAACATTTGGTGAAGATTAGATGACCTTCTGTTACCGAAAATCATCCTTTGCAAGTGTCTCGAAGTCAAGTGTGTTTGTCTAACAAACAAATAAATAAATAGACAAACGGTTTTTATTAAAAGGTAAACACTTTTTTTATTCTACCAAATGTGCATAAACATTTCAGAATAAATAAAGGTCACTGAAAATCATTTTCCTTCACCTAGGGGTCTTAAATGTGAAGCCGACGCAGAATAACAATACAGCTGCATTATTTAAAATGGCCAGCAGGGGGCGACGGCACGGGAGTCTGAATTTATAGAAGTCTATGAGAACATTACCCGACTTCTTACTTGAGTTATTACCTCTGTGAACATTTTTCTTGTGAGTTTTTGGTCTCAACATTTTGTAAACGAGGGTCACATTTAGAGACAAATAGAGGACCAGGGCCACTTTGTGACAGGAAGCTAGTTTTTCCTGTTTTCAGTTCATGAAACTTAGCGTTCAGTTGTGCTTTTTTCCAGTGTCTCGCGTCACTTCTGTTTCCAAAACAAACAAGATCGTAACGACCAAATTGCCAAACTTGAGGCTTCAAAATGTAATATATACAGTCTTTGGAGCCAATATGGCCAACAATGAAATCCAGTCTCCATATTTACGGATACCGAATGTATTTACATCCCCTCCATTAGGGTCTTCTTCTTCCTCTCTTTTGTTTTCCTGCTGTTGTTGTTGTTGTTGCTGACGCTGCTGGCTCTCTTCATCTGGTACATTACCTTAGCTGCTTCATCAGAGAGAGTCTGGAGGGGAAGGAGATGGGACATCAGTGAGAAAAAGATCCCAGTTCCTGCCTTTTTTACAACCAGGCTTAGTGTTTCAACCAGTCTTTATGCTAAGCTATGCTAACCCACCGCACTTCAAATGATCCCTTTAAATCACTTTTTGTGGGGCATACAAATAAATGATGTTCCCCAGTTGCTAAATATTACAATACCTGCTCGTAGCAGAAGCTAATGGCTCCATCTGGCTATTCATACCACATTTTCTACCTCTCCAGAGCCTGGTAATATTGAGTTCAGAGCTGGAGCAAACACAGATATTTTTGTTGCCATGATTACCTGTGATTCGGGGTTGATGTCGTCACAGATTGTCGTCATGGTGTCCATCCAGTTGCCGTAGATACTCTCTTCTTTTCGGATCAGCCTGTGGTTACTATCACACACACACACACACACACACACACAGCCTTAAAATCCTCCCCATATTGTCCACGCTTTGACATCCTGCCGAGGTGGGTCAGAGTCCTACCTGATGAGCATGAGCAGGTCTTGCTGAGCCTTCAGTTGCCTCTGGGCTTCCTGCACTCGCCCCTCCATGGTTAATCTGGCGCAGAGCTGAGCCGAGTGAACGCCGAGCACCGCCATGTTCAGGCTGCCGGCACAAATCCCGCTTCAGACGGGGGGAGGAGAAAGACTGATCAATTATCTCAGATTTAGACAAACATGCAAACTGGAGATTCCCAGTGAAATCTGGAAGTTATACTTATTGTTTATGTATTTGTTAAATCTGTTTTATATCTCTCGTACTTTTACGGAGTTTGTTATCAGTTTTGACTATTTTACTGTATTTATTCTCTTGGTTATTAAACCTTTTGCTTCATGTATGTATGGTTTACACTTGCTGCATGTGTGCTAAAAGGTTTCAACTTCTTACTTAGATGTCTAAAAGGTCTAATTCTTAGTTTGTCTTATTTTTAAAGCACTTTGAACTGCATCCTGTGGTAAACAAATAATGTGTTATTACCAATATTATTTAACATACATTTAAAAAAGATTCCAAAACATTTTGTTTGGGAAAGAAACCTTAAAACTCAAATGTCTGATCAATCATTGTGTAAACATAACTGAACATATTTTAAAACGTTGAATTGAACTACAGTTTTTGATAGAGGTGCATTTAACCCCTCCAGTGTTTACCTGCAGGAAGCGACTGGTCTCTGTTCAGTGATCACTCGAGTCACCTTCTCCTGGTCTCTGGTCTTGAAGCTCAGCTGGAGTTGGAAGGGAAGTGTGTCCTTCTGAAGGAAAGCTGTCACACACACACACACACACACACACACACACACATTACTGCATGTAAAACATAAGATAGAATTTGGTAATGTTGATTTGTTTTTTTCTTACCTTCCATGAACTCAGGTTTGACAGCGAACTGGAAGGTGATCTCCAGCCCTTTGGTCACATTCCCTATCTGTCTCACCAGGGTGTGGTTGTGTTCCTCCTCAAAGGGAAAATACCTGCAGAGAAAGAGAAGGATAATTATTTAAAATCACCCCCCCCCCCAAAAGAAAGCACATTTCCCAGGTAAACACGCAATAGGTTTACGCAAACAAAGCAGCCAGAAAAACGTCCTATATTTCTTGCTGTCACTCACGCTCCATCAGGAGCAATAAGGGTTGCCGTGACTCCCGTTGCTAGGATGTTGTCGCTGCAGGCCGACTGTATCTCTGTTGCCACGGTGCCGATGCTCACGATGTTCACCTGTGCAGCAGAGGGAGCGGGAGTTTTCATAAGCGACGTTTATTAATGAATAACCCACTACATGTTTTGTGTTTTTCACATTTCATATATTGTACAATACTTACTATAACTTATGATGTTTACTAAATACTGTAATTTTATTTTATATTTAGTTTCTTTTATTGCTTATTTTAATTTAACTTCTAATATTTTATATAATATTATTTTATTTTATGTTATTGTTTATTTTTACTTGAACTTTTTATATTTTTATGTAATTCTATTTTATTATATATATATTTTTTGTAAAGGGGACATTTATTCACAATTATTTCTGTGTGTGTCTCACCCTTCCTCCAGTTGTGTCTGCAAACCTCCCAACGTCTGCCAAGCAACAATCTGTCCCTTCAAACGTCATCACTGAAATTATGACTCTGCAAGAAGAAGGAGACTTTGATTTATTAGAATTCTAGGGTTAAATGTGCATGCACCTTCAATACAAGCGTTCCTCACCCGCTCCCCACCGCCTGCTGAGCCAGTTGTTTGTAGAAATAAGGGGTGAGGGATGAGAGGGAGAGAGTGTGCTCCATCTCACCCAGCCCGATGTTGGCTCTGCCGTCGGTACACAGAATCACCTGCAGAGCACAGAGTATCAGGAACTACATTACCCACAAGCCTCCTTGTCATTCAGCTTGATGAAGTCACTCACTTTTTCTTCCACACTTTTGACCCTAAATGTAAACGCTGGTTTATTCCTTCAAAGACCCCCAGACTTACTCACCTTTGACCCTGGATATCTTGATGCCATTGCCACCGAGGCTAACGCTGCCGGGCCGAGACTCGTGGCTCCATGTTCCCTGAGGCTGGACACAGAAATATGAATAAACGTGACGCTATTTTAAAGTATAAAGGGAATATAACGTTGTGGTGTGTCTTACTCTTTGACCCTCTGCACCAGCTGCTGGTACGTCTCAGCGATGCAGTGCGGGATGCTGTAAGCCACGCCCTGCTGCCATATATGGTCGTAGTCCACCAGCGCCCAGTCCCTGAGAGTCAGAGGAGTACTGGTGCCATCTCCATATATCACCACCTGTGAGATAAAGGTGTTTCTAAATAGCAGTATTTATATTTGACCTTCAAAAGCTAAAACACACAAACATGATCACTGGGAAACAGGAAGTCTTCCTTTGCTTTTTTTGGCATGTAGTGTTTTTATTTTCGTGAAACCTCACTTGCCTGATCGTTGAATGTGACCAGAGCCACTCTCCTGCGGGGAGACTCCTGCAGGATGGAGGACAGCGCCGCCTGTAGGGCATCCTGCATACTCTGCAGGAAATAACCAACAACACATTTCTCATTTTCAGGTTGATATTAGTATTTAGTACCTTTATTGTGACATGTTTCCATGCTTTAATGTTCAAAAAGCTCTTTCATTCCTCAAAATCGCTGGGGACTTTAAGATTTTAGCCTTTACAGACCATTTACCAACACTGTATCACACGCTACAGGGAAGGGAAAACCCAAAAAGCAGAAGACTTTCACACCACAACGACGCAACCAAGATAAAAACCCATCTCACCTGTAATCTGGATATGTATGTTGGAGATCCACTGCCAGATGTTATCTGAAAGGGAGCAAGCATGATACAGATAATATGTTCTACATAATAAAGGATTGAATGGAAAAAAATGTATGCCGAGGTGGTATTCCTGGATGCACGCTCTTGACACACACACACACACACCTCAGCAGTGACGCTCATGCTGCCGGAGATGTCCACGCAGAACACCACCAGCGTGTCCTCCAGGTTCTGGTAGTCGTCGTCGCTCTGGCTCTGCAGGTAGATGTCGTCGCTGTGCACGCCCGCACGCCGACCCACACACACCCTGTGCACGCTGTCGCTCACTGCGCTCTGACAGCCGCAGAACTCACACACCCACACCTGAACCAGAGCAGGAAAGGGAGGAGGCGTTTATCAGTTTGAGTAATTTCTTTTCCACTTATGTTTCCACCACTTTGTTATCGAGAGCATCTGAAGGCCCAGGCTCTTCCAACAGAGCCACAGACTATTAAGTAAGGAAATTATAGAAAGCAAAGACATAAAGCAGAGCACGTAATGTAAGTATGTTACATGTAACACGTTTTCCACTCACATTTTTCTGCAGAGAACTCAGGCAGGACAAAACAGAACTACATTTCCGACAAACCACTGGGCTCTGAAAAGTCTCCTGGCCTGAAGCTGGTTAGAAAAAAAAGGAAAGTGATTTAATTTTATTATTTAGTTTGTTTTTTATTATTCATTTAAACATTAAGTTAAATACATTATTTTATACTCTATATTTTATTACATTTTGGGGGATTTAAGGCATAAAATAAGACACGTTTCCTGGTCTTGTTTTATTTATAATCCACACGAAAACATGAGTCTGTATTTGTAACAGGTGTTTCTAAATTCATTTCTGTGTGTGTGTGTGTGTGTGTGTGTGTGTGTGTGTGTGTGTCTGTCTGTCTGTCTGTCTGTGAGAAACCTCGGCTGACGTCGACCAGTCGTCCCACGCTGAGCGAAACCACGTTGACGTTGGCTCTCAGCTGGCTCTCTGCTTCCTTGTCAGCTGATGAAACACCACACAGGAATGAGGAAGAAGGCAAACTGCGACTCTGAAACACTCTGGAGATTTAATCAAACACACCTCACCTCTGGGTGGGACGGGAGGGGGGAGGGAGAGAGCAGCGAGGGGTTGCCGAGAGGGAGGAGGAGGAAGAGGAGGCAGGGAGGAAGGTCGAGGTTTTCTGGGGAGACGGCGAGGAGGCAGTGGTGGAGGAACTGGAGGGGAAGAAAGACACTCTAAACCTGTGTTTTTATTCTATGCTTCTCTACAGGTTTATTTAATAACAGTTATTACACATTTTCTGACAATTTAAGTCACTTTTGTGAATAAAAAGACTAATTTTGTACAAATTTAACCATTCATTGAAGCCACTTTGAACTACATAACCATCTACTAAACAGAGGACGCATTTTTTATTCATCTAGCCTTTTTAATCTTTAGATTTTAAACCCTTTTTATTTATTATTATTGTTGTTTTGTGAGTGAATACAGCAACTCTGTGTTGTGATATATGATAACAAATGAATTCAAATAGAGAAATAGTTTCACAGTTATTAGAATCAGACTCACACATTTTTTAATAAAAGCCTGAATATTGTTTGGCTTTGATGTGTGTGGACTTTCCCTCGCTGAACTGATATCTTCATCTATTTCCTACACTGTCTCTGCACTTGCAAGCATGCCCATGCCCCCCCCCCCCCACACACACACACACACACTTTAATATGCTTTCCTGTTATTTCTCTTGAGAATGTGTGGTACAGAAAAACAGCAGTTGTGTGACCTTTACATGAAAGCTGCGTCTTTTTGCGTGTGTGTGAACGACAGATAATTACCTTCCTGCTGCTTCACAGACACTGTGTCGTCCTGCTGGTGCTTGATGAGAGGAATACCTAGATAGAACATATGATATGCACAACATAAAGGTTATTAATAGCATGTCACAGAGTTAAGAAAGATGTATTTATGCAGCACAAGAGTGACAAAGTGCTTCACAACGAGGAAAACGGATATAAAATCAACGAAGACACGTTTTAAAAATCTCCCTAGGCAACTTTTCTGTGGTTTTAGGGGAAATAAAGCAACATTTACCCTTAAAATGTTCTATAATATCATTTTAAATGGAAATGCACTCACCTGGTCCATCAGGCCTCCAGTTACACACCACATGACTGCAGGCAAACTCCATCTGAGACACAATTACAACATCAGAATCATCTTTGACACATTGCACATGACTTTGAGATGCAGTCCAGACTAAACTAGTTAACACTTGCAGAGATCAGTGAGACAAAAAGCGTTCCATGTGACTGTAGGACGCAGAAATGACAGATCAGCAGTGAGAAAACAGCAGCAGGTGTCTGAGTGAAAACAACATTTCCTGTTCAACTTCGGTGAGGGGAAACAGAACTACATAAATGAATGCCTTATTAGAGTTCTGCATGAGTATAAATAGGGTATGTATCAATTCACCGTATAATAAAGTACTTTAAACAGGTACTAAGAACCACAAGCAGACGAATAGGAGGTCACCGTGTAGGAAGTGGAAGGTCTGGCTTTTGCTTTATTTGGGGTAATTTGATTATTAAACTAAGCATTAAGATCTATTTCTCACCACTTTTTCAACTACTTAAATAAAGAAGGACTTTATGATCGCATTGGAGTCATTTTTTTCTAATTGTATAAAAAAACAGGTATTTAAAGTCAAGGATTTCAATGTGAAATGTGAGTTTTTCAGCCTTTTAATTACTTTTAAATTGTTTTTATATAAATGTCACATCCGTTGTTTAGATATGTAAATTATAACGAGAATATTTGTGATTTTTATCCTTTTTTTACAATTGCAAATGAGTCGTACATAAGAACAAAGAAAAGTGGTGTTGGTGCCGGCTGGTTTAAACGTGTTAAACAGAGATCCTTTCTTTGTGAGCAAACACACACACACACACACACACACACACACAACTTTAACTTGACTGTTTTACAAAAATAAGAGCACTGTTGACTCTCTTGACACCCTGAATGAGAACAAAACACACACATTAGAACATGAAAGTATTACCTTCTGAGTCTGTGTGAAGCTGAAAGCAAAGAACTCAGCAGGTTTATATAAATGTGTGTGTGGGTGTGTTCAAAGTCCAAGAAACGCTGTGCATGTCTGCATGCTTGTGTGTGTGTGTGTGTGTGTGTGTGTGTGTGTGTGTGTGTGTGGCTTTTGTGTGGCTTATGTGTCAGGAAGTTGCGAAAGGCAAATGAAAGTAAGCAAGAAGAGTTGAAAGCCAGATGTTTTAGTCAGAAAACCCTCTTTGTTGTTTATAACTGTTTATTATTTACACTTTACTTGTTGTTTAAGTCATCAGAATCCATACTGCTGTTTTAAGGAAGTGCATTTAACTCCTTGCGACACAGAGATTACAAAACATGACAATAAATGTAATATTATTTGACTTGTTCCACTTCAACAAACTGCAAAACTGATCATATTATCAAGGTGCATTGTGGGAAATGTAGTCTCTAGTGTTATTCTTAATCAGAATCAGAAATACTTTATCCCAAATTGGGACATTTTTTCAAAGCTTTTTTGAAAGGAGATCTTTGCTTCTGCTGCTTTAATGTTAAGAAATATAGATTTTTCATTCAAATATCAGCCATTTTGATCCGGAATAATGTAATAAACTCTGCATTTATTGAATTTCATTAGTAGTAATAAGGAATGACTTACACAAAGCTTATATGCTACAATAAGTCAACTAAATATTAATATAGATGCATTGTAACAATAATGATTTGAGTCTTACTACACTTTGATTGTATAAACAGTGTTTCTGAGCTTGTTAATCACATTTTCAAGGAACATACCTAGGTTTCTCCTCTTGTTTCTGACCATTTACTATATCTTAAATATACAAAATGTGTATATTCCAAAGCATACAGTCAGTTTTTAGAGAGATTATCTTTTTTAGGTACAATATTCCTCATGTATATCCATTATAACAACAATTAATTCAAGTCTTACTTTGATTGAATGTATAGCATTTCTGTCTGTGTGGTCCCTTATGCCCTAGTTCGTGTTCATTCACTGTATAAAAGCTATGCAAATTAGCTTGAAATGAGATTCAAAGAGATCAAAATCACTATTATTAACCTTGAATAGTAATCATCTGCTCTGATGCTGTTTGCTGTTTTACTTCTGCTCCTCCAGGGCCTCCAGCACGGCTCTCAGGATGGCGGCCACAGCGACGGCTCCGGGGTCGGGCAGCGTGACTCGCTCCGCCGCGATGTAGCTCGCCCGGCCCGCCATCGCTGTGAGGTCACGGGTCGACTCCGCTCCCGAGGACGCTTTCTGAAAGGACAGAAAAAGACAAGGCGTAAAATATATAATAACGCTGCAGGAAGTCTCTTTTTATCGATTCACATGTGCAAAACTAGCTTTCAGAACCAAGTGCAGAGCAAAAAATGCAGAAATAAATAGATTAAAAAAAAGGCATTTAATTATATAATAAATACAAATAAATAAAAACAAAAAAAGAGGTTTGACTTTTTACGTATAAATCATATTCTTCTATTTTACAAATCATATTTGTGTCCGATTCTTATTTTTATTAACTAAAAAGGGCCATTATAAAGGAACGAGACTCATCATTAAATACACAAAACATAGGATTTACTTTCAAATACTTAGATTTGAAAGTAAAAAATACACAAAATAAGATTATTGTTAAATAAAAAGTCATCTTTTTCCAGCTTTTCCATAAATAACGTGCTTTAAATAGAAGTTTTGCAATCCAAAAATACATACACACCCTACAATAAAGCTTCAGAATACATACATTGGATAATATGTTATATCAAATATGAATAAAGGTCTCACAAAATTCCCAATCCTTAGTTTCTATTTGAAATCGTTGTTGTAGAAAACCAAAATAAATGTTACCTCCACAGCAGCCTGCAGTACCGCCACCTGTCCCCCGGGTGGAGCTGTTTTCAGCTTCATCAGCTCATCCACAGCAGGACACAAAGCATCCAACTGGAGAGGAGGAGGAGGAGCAGAGATTTAAGGAGCTTTTTAATGAATATCTTGCTGCTGAGGAACATCTAAACAGTGTGTTTAGAAAACACTTTTTAAAACTAGAAAAGCTGCAGAGATACGAGACGATCACTCACCATCGTCCTGTCCCCAACGTCAGCGCCACCATACCTGAAACCGAGTCCACGTTATGGACCAATTTGTTTTCTATTCAGTACTACGAAGTGATTATTAGATTATATAATTAGAATAGATACACTTTATTGATCTGAAAGTGAGGAAAAGGCATTTTATTTGATTTAAATGTGTTTGTTTACTTCTTCATGGCCTGTGTCCCAGCATGCATTGCAGTAGCCCAGGCTGCAGCGTCGCTCTGCCCCTCGGTCACATGGCCTGCCGCCGCCGTCAGGAACAGAGTGTACAACTGTGTCAAATAAATGAGGAAGATAAAACTTCAAATATAGATACAACCACAGTTAAAACATCCATCCAATACACACCGCAAAATATAAAGAATGAGTTACCGCTCCTGAAGACCCGCCCATTTTCTCCTGGACCAATCCAGCGAGGACTGACAGCAGTCGCCCGGGGCAACCAGGGACCACATGACTCTGGAGCCACTCCTGAATGACTGCAAGAGCATTTGAAAATGTCTTCATCGTACCCGTTGTGTGATTTTAAAACACTTTATGTCATTAAAGCTGCTGCAGATTTTATACATACCTCTAGCAGCCTGAGCGTGAGTGTTCCCGCAGTCTCCGTCCCCGGCAGCGCGGTCCAACGCATTCAGTTCCTCCTGCTTCTCCAGCAGTGTGGTACAGATCTTATCCAGTGCTCTACGCATGACGGGACTCAGAGGCCCTGGGGGAAAAGGAAAGACAGTTAATCAATTATCCAATTACTCCACTGCAGGTGATCTTTAAAAACTAACCTTCGGAGAGTGTGTCGTCCTGTGGCCATGAGCTCGTGGCTTGTGTGATGTAGCTGCGTCCGCTCACACACACACTGCTGAGGTTTGGCCAGGCGGGGGCGCTGGTCTTAGCATCTGTAGGGTATACAGTATAGGAAAAACTTCATTTGAACAGTAGACAGTGCAAATACGAGTTAAATTGAAGCTTAGATCATCAAATTAATGGCGATTTTAATCAAAAAGTTGGCATTTCTCATACAAAATTGGCTGAAAATAGTGTTTTACAGCCACGAAAAGTACACAACCTTATTTATATAGCCGAATATTTGACAAAATAAGAAATTTAAAGACATTTAGACATAGAATTTGAGAAAATGGGATCGACATTTTTCACTATTTGACATTTTCTTAAATATTCAACTAGAAAATAATCATTAGTTAAAAGCCTCCCCCCCACCCCCGTGTGTGTGTGTGTGTGTGTGTGTATGTGTTGTGTGTGCTCACCAAACAGTCTCAGTGTTTCCTGGTCGACCTTCATCAGGCTCAGCGACGTGCCCGCCATCTCCAGTGATGTCATGAACGACCCCGACATCACCCTGGCAACCAGCACTCCGCGACTCTCTGTAACCGTAGAAACACTGGTTACGCAACATCTCCCCCCCCCCCCCCCCCCCCCGTACCATGAGGTCACAGTGGTGCAGGAATGAGTCCTAAAACCGGGGGAATGAGTCAGCATTTTAGCCCTTCCTGTTATCCACAGTTACCCAGACAGACGATGGTCGCTCTGGTAACAACGGCCATCTCCAGACAGGACAGCGCTCCCAGGTTGTTCACACACACCACCACACTGTCTCCTGTATGGAAGAACAACAAGGAGTGTGAGAGAGAAATGTCAGCATGCATTAGGGTCAAAATGAGCGGAGACGTTATGCTGCAAATACCTGACTTAAGCGGCAGATGTGATTGGCTGTCAGGGTTGGTCATGTGATCTATCATGGTCTTCACCACCTCATCTGCGGACGCCACCTGATAGGGAGGAATAACAAAGACAAATAAGTCAAAATAAAAGGGTAAAAAGAGTCATTTTGAAGTTAGTTTGGATGAATCACCTTCGACCTCTTGATTCCAGGTTCACCGTGGATCCCTGAAGGTTAAAACAATGCAGTCAACGTTTAAAAATAACCCTCGTATTGGCGTTTTCACACGTTATTAATCAATTTCCGATGTGTATATCATGCATTAACCAGCAGGGCAGAGGTCAATTCTCAGTTATCGTCCAAAAAGCAAAATACAAAATACAATTTCATTAACGGGAGCGTTAACAGAGAGTAACAGCTGTTAAAAAATACAAAAATCAAAGAAAATCCATTAAAAAGTTTCTCTTTTCCAAACATCTCCTCCTCCATCCGTCTCCCCCTTTCCTCACCCAGTCCTAGCTCCATGTCTCCCGGCGGCAGGTCAAAAGAGGGGAGGCAGCCGGGCACGCTGCAGGGAGACAGACTCACCCCCAGAGTACCTGTCACAAACATACACACACACACCATGAACAGTGTCCCAGTATTTCTGCAGGGCGTAGAGTAAAACAGAGACTCACCGATCCCCTTCAAAACCTCTGTCACCTTGGAAACAATCTGGACCAATGAGCAGCCTTCTTCTGCTAAAGCACCGGCCAGCTGTGAGAAAAAGTGAGTGGATTTCTTAAGAAACAAATATGTGGCCCTGGTGCATGATGGGAAGTGTAGTTCCCATGAGCTACACATGGATAAGAACTTCATTTATCCCGGGGGAAACGCTAAAGTAAACATGTGCAATGAGAAGAAAATATAAATAGAATAAACACGGTAAAGTCAAATATATTATAATCTGTACATTAAAATACATACAGTGGTGTTTTAGCATTAATAGGATTCAAAACAGCAAAAGTAAAACAAGAATCCAATAAAATACAATAAAATCCAATAAAATATGAAATAATATTTTAAATAAAATTATAATTAAATAATAATTGATAATGAAACACAAGAAGCAAGAAATGAATTGGTAAAATTATATTTAAAAAATATAGACTATTAATATTAACACATTTTAATAAAGAAAGTATTTGGATAAAAATCACCTTTAAGATATTTCCCATGGTAAAGCAGCTTGTTGTTGTTGTTGTTGTTTACCTTGTGTATGAAGATGGTGCCACACAGGCCTCTCCTTCCCGCCTTCCTTGGCTGGTTGAAGGCGCAGTCCTCGGCAACTATCACCATGTCGACATCAACGCCGTGGTTACGGGCCTGCTCCGCAGCCAACCCGAAGTTGAGGCGGTCGCCGGTGTAGTTCTTCACGATGAGGAGGACGCCCGACGCTCCTGTGGAGAGAGAGAGAGAGAAATATACTTTAATTGTTGTCAATTAATTTAAATATTCTTAAAAATAAAATACTCATTTGTGGTTGCAAATACTTTTCTAAAGTATATATATTTTTATAAATTACCAGAGACCATAAATAAATTAAACTTAAAGTGTGTTCTATAAATACAGGAAAAAATAACCAATTAAATAAATACAAAATAATTATTCTTAAAAATTTAAACTCACTGCTGCGTCTTATTTTATTATTTAATTTGTATTTATTTTTCCATGATGATGCAAGTTTTCGCTACATTGTACTGTACATGCTTTTAAATAAGTAATTCAATGATGTTTTTTTAATATAGCACCTTTAATTGAACAAGATCACAACATTCACCCATAAAATAAAATAACAACAACCTAAAATAGTTTGAACACTCACTCACTCACTGACTCACTGACTCACTGACTCACTGACTCACTCACTCACTCACTCACTCACTGACTCACTGACTCACTGACTCACTGACTCACTCACTGACTCACTGACTCACTGACTCACTGACTCACTCACTCACTCTAACAGCAACAGTCCTTATAAAACAGAAATCTCTGAATGAATTTACCTGCGTTGTGCAAGCAGAGTACGGCAGCCAGGATGCTGGCAGGGGGAGGAGAAGCAAACACCCCCCCTGCGACCGCTGCAGTCAGCATGCCTGCACCTAGAAACCCTGCACACACACCAGAGACGCACATGAGAACATCTGAGAGAATCAGAAGGGATTCCACTGCCAAATATTAAAGTCCTACCCCCGTGTGCAGGCTCGTGTCCGGACCCCCCTCCGGAGAGCAGGGCCACCTTCCCCCTCAGGTTGTGCAGGTCGGAGCGCAGCACGACTCTGTGGCCCTCCAGCAGAGAGAGGCTCCCACTGGCCCTCACCAGCCCACAGAGAGCCTCGTCCACACAGCTGTCCGCAGAGTTTATCAGCTTCTGTTTGGGCTGAGAGACAAAATACAGAATATATTATAAGCTATTAATGTCATGTGTTCAATCAGAACTATGTATTTATCCCGGGGGGAAATTGGGTTTGAGATCGCTGCGCCGTGTGATGGTGAAATAAAATACAAGATAAATGTATTTGGCAGAGCAAGAAGATTTAGGTGTTCTGAGAGGAAGTACGAGGTACAAAAGACACCATCATTTCAAAGCAGATTTTACTGGAGCCAAAGTTCTGTTGGGTTAATATCCAGAAGAGCATAAATATAAAAACATGAGCGAAATATTTATGGTATGTTATTTCTTTGTTTTGTTTTGTTTTATGTAAACAATTCAAATAAAACATTGTGTTAAAAAAATAGAAAATAAAAAAATAGAAACTATTTAATAAAACAAATAGAAGTCAAAGTGTACACAAACTGCAAAGTAAACTTGTATCTGCATATCAACTGTTTGATTTATAGCGTTTCCGATATTATGGGATGGACTTTGATTCTTTGGACAGGTGTGCAAACCATGCTAACTGACAAGCTGCAAAAACAAGATTATTCTGCAGGAGAAAAACACCTTTCCAGACTTCCTGTCCCGTCTATCTTTCAACTGATGTTTGATAAGATCTCCTGAAAAGTTCCTTTTACCTCCATTTCTACTTTTCTTCTTTCCTCTTCCTCCCGAGAGCAGTTAGATGAAGCCTGATTAGTAAGAGCAGAAGAGGAGGGTCTTCTTCTTTTATCGGGTTGGCAATGATTCGCTGCATCACCGCCACCTGCTGGACTGGAGTGTGAAGCGACGGATTGGTAGATAGATCAAAACATTTAAGAAATAAAATAAATTACATCAAATATAAATAATACATTACATTATTTTCGACTTATTTTATTAATTATTTGGCCTTTTTTAAAAATATGTTATTGTTTATTTATGTAGGTCTCATTTATAAACTCATTTTCTTATCTTTGAAGAAATGAGTTTTGGAAAAGCTTTTTTTAGTCGTTTTTTAAATTGTTTTAAATGATTAAGTCATATATTATGAATGTTCTTTGGCATACAATACTGTGCACAGAACATCACCAGGACGGAGCTGCCATCCATGAAGGACTTCTACTCCCAGCGGCGCAGGAAGAAAGCCCACAGGATTATCAAAGACCCCCATCACCCCAGCAACAAACTGTTCTGTGTGGCAGGCGGTACCGCAGCATCAGGACTGAAACCACCAGTCTCAGGGATAATTGCTCTACTTGCAGGATTAAAGGAGAGTTTAAGGAGTAAAACAGACCAGTTTAATGGAAAACAAAAGACGACATGTAGTAAAGATTGTACACACAGCATTGGGGACTCGCCAGGTTGTGGAACGAAATCCAAAACGAGACGGGGAGGAGTGTTTTCTGATTAAATTGAGGAAACGCTGGCGATGTGCAAACACATACAGGTACTATATGTTCTAGTAAGAAGATTTGGATGTAGAAATGTATTTTATTTTTCCTGTGTGAGCCAGGGAAAGCTGTGTAGGATTTAAAAGTGCTTTGGTGAACCTAAAGCTCCTAAATCCTCTACAGTCTGCTTTTAGAATAACATGAAAGCTACTAAAGCACAGTAAAATAATCCACAGCCTAAGGTATCCAACCTGCTTTATTCTGTAGACTCGTACAAGTTGAATAAGAATAAAAGGGGGTGATTGTTTGCACTTTTTTCTCACTTTCAATCCCTGCCATCTCGACTCTGGTCCCTAACGTGACATCGTTGGTTATTTACAACAACAAAAATAAAACAGGAATACAAAATAATGTCGTGTCAGACAGGAGTCATGTTGATTAACAAAGTGCCATTTCTATTATTGTCTTCTGAAGGACGATTTTTCAGGTATGATTCAAGACAATACTCGCACAGAATGATATAAACACGATTGAATCTTCCTGTTTCTGTGTGTGGAAGTATTGAACTAAAACAGACCTGATAAAGATCTCTTTTTGCCTCCACCTCCCTCTGTTTTCTAGGGAAAAGTAAGAGCCCACTGATCCCCAATCGAAGCTCTCCAATGGTCCCCATCACGAAGCAAGACAAGTGCCATCTTTGCTTTAGATTTGTAACTAAAAAAGTCAAATAAGCTAGTCCACGTAGATCCATCAGTCAAGGTTTGAATCCCAGAGAATCTGAGACTCCCTTTCAGGTCCATATCCTCAACTGATTTAAGCAGGTTAAAATATAGGAGGATTCTGGATCCACATTTCCCCCAAATACGCTCCAATGTGTCACTCTGGAAAAGAGTTTAGATAAGGGGAGCCTCTCCAGGAGCCATGTCCTCTGCTGTCCCGGCTTCATGAGTCCCAGCAGTCTCCGTCTGGAGGAAGTTAGTCGGGCATGTCGATGCAGAGCTTAGGAGGCGGGACGAAGTATTTCCCGGGGCTCTGAGTGATCACCACACCCGTCTTCTTGTGGAACATGGGGGCGATCTTGGGCGGCGGCTCGGGGACGGGCAGGTCCTCGGCCGCCTCTGGGTCCTCGCTGCGCTGGAGGTCGTAGGATACGTTTCCGTACTCCCGCAGGAAGGGGAGGAGTTCCAACAGGAAGTGGCAGAAGTCCTTACGGATGCCGAACCACCCTATGGGAACATCACGACAGAGGAAAAGTCAACAGAGGAGATATACTGAGACATTTTACTTTTCCTTCTGCTCTGTAAATACTCACAGTGGTTTCCTCCCTTCTGCCCAAAGGTGGTGGCCATGAGTGTGAGCAGCGAGAGCCACAGAGGGACGAACACACACACATAGCTCAGACTGTTGTGGCCGTCCAGCTTGTGCACCAGAAGGATCTGAACAGATAAATGGGATGCATGAGTACAGAGTACGAGGGGAAAATATATGTTGTTTATTCCACACATGGCAGTTATTTTAAAACAGACCATGTACACTTCACACAGATTTTACGGCACATGGGAGAAGAACATCTTATTTTACCTGCCCCCTCTTAAGAAGAAGAACAAAAAGTGAAATAACCATAAAATAAATACATATATAAATATATATGTATATAAAAGCAATATTCTGTCACCGTTGCTTACAAATACCTACAATATTGTTAATATATACATACTATTGTTTTTAAGACATGTTCAAATATTGCCGACTCACCTCGAAGGTGAGGAGAGGGACGACGATGGTCATCCAGCTGATCGCCATGGTGATGTGAGTCCGTCGTTGCTCGGCGATGATGTCAATGGAGCGGAGGAAGAGGACAGACCAGATGATGTAGTAGAGGACGACAAGGCACAGGAAGGACATCAAGATCCACAGCGGGACGCACACCACCTGCAACACACACACAGGTAAGAGCAATGTTATCAGCAATATGTATTCTAACACTGCAGATTGTATCTCTGTGTGTGTGTGTGTGTGTGTGTGTGTGTGTGTGTGTGTGTGTGTGTGTGTGTGTGTGTGTGTGTGTGTGTGTGTGTGTGTGTGTGTGTGTGTGTGCTGTCTCACCAGCCAGGGCCAGTTGATGATCCTGTCCAGCCTCAGAGCGATGAAGATGAACTGCAGAATATTAACTGAACACAACACTTCCAGCTGAGGAGAGGAAGAGGAGACACACATCAAACTCTGTGCAGAGCACTCCACATATGCAGCCCCAGTTACTGCATTTAGCTTTCATTTCATTTCGACGTCTCACCTCGAGGGAGCGGTCGTGTCTGAATCCCCAGACGCAGGCTGCTACGGAGACGGGCGACACGAAGAAGAGCGGCATGAAGACGAGGAGCCAGAAGTAGTTTCCTCTGGCCACGCGGTCGCACACCAACACCTCGAACATCAGCAGCAGGACGTGCAGCCCCACAGCGATCAGCATGGCTTTGAACTCCACACATGTCTCCCCTTCAGCCCTGAGGGAGGAGAAAACGAAATAAAGATACCGTATGTGTTTGGAGCTTTCTGGTGGATCTGAGAAGGGTCAAAATAACTAGTTTACAAGAGACATATTATAGCTAAAGGAGTATCATATACTTATTAAAAGGACTTCATACTGACACTTATGATTCCTAAAAATTACATTTACTGGTGCATACTTTCATAATTTAGAAGGCTAACCAAACAGACTCTTCCCACACAATAAAGCAGTGTATATAAAGAAGATATCATAAGTATATAATCAACAGATACTTTCTTTCTGCTGAATCCACAATACCGTCTGTACTGTAAATAAAGTCTACACTGTATTCATATCAAACATCCAGCTGTGTATTCTGACTGCATCACTATGACACCTGCTTTATATTGGTATTATATTATTACAAGCAGTGCCTTCTGTAACAGCTGCAACTCTTATCATTGTCTCCAACATCTAACATGTATTAAATTAGGAAAATGATATAGAAAATTGTAAGAGTTCACTATGAACGGGATTTAGAAGTCTTGTTCTTTCTGCACATATTTTAAACATTTTTTGTTTCAACAGTTTGTTTTGAAGACCGTTACTTCCCTGTATATATATATATTTTAATATGTGCTGTCTTTCAATCTGTTGCTGCATAAACTCCTGAATTTCCCACAGGGATTAATAAAGGTACATCTTATCTTATTCTGATAGCATGTAGGTAAGACACCTTTAACAACTACCTTCCTACCTCGTGGTGATGACATGAAATAACTAGAGAGTAATTGTGCAGGAGCTGCTTGAGTAAGTGAATAACATCCTGAGTTTGCAGCATGTTTAGCCTTAACATGTTTAGCCGAGATTGAACCACAGTTGCTTCATTAATACCCCACTGCTGACAACTAATCCCCCAATTTAGATGTGTGAGAGAGAGAGCCGACCTGTACTGGGGGTTGTGCGCCCAGACTCCGGTGCCAACCGAGGCCCCGATGATGACCAGCAGCTTCCACAGCCATATGGGGGTGAACACGGCCCAGTAGCTCCACTGAATGACTCCATCCAGTCTCAGGGAGAGCAGCACGGAGAACAGCAGCAGACAGGAGTAGATCAGGAACTTACTGCAACACAGGGAAGACAGAGGCATGGGGATAAGGACACTAATGTCAAAGCCTACGTGTACCCTTGTGAAAGCCTTACTGTGTGGAGTTTTCACTGTGACAGGCATTGAAAGAACACTCTTGTAATGTTAATAAGGGGTTTTCCTAGATGTAATACAAAAAGAAAGGGTGTGTGGAAAGTTTGAGTAGGTTAATCATCAATTCAGGAAGATAGAGAAGCTTCAACAGGAAGATCTTGCTCTAATTATTGTCAACATTTATAGCCTGAAGGCAAAAAACACAAATATCTTAAACTATTTAGAAACTAAAATGAGATACATGGATGCAATAGAGGTGCCATACTAGGATGAAATGATGTCAGCCTATATTAAAACCACAGTGTGATTAGATGAACAGACTGTGTTATAAACCCTATCATTGTCTTTCATAACAAATCCACTAAGCTAGCCAGTCCACTGACCTTCTTAAATTCTACCTAATATTGAGAAAGTCGGACTTTATTCACTGAAACTAATTCTTTAACGTATTTTATTGGACTGCATTTGTATTCAATATGGGTAAAATGATTATTTAATGTATTTATTACAGTTTTTGGCTCGAGCAACCCCTTATCAATGCTTCATTTATTCTGCTGTGTTTTTGTTTAAGTCTGGATACATTGCTCTCGAGGGCCTGTGAAGCTTAATAAGATACCTGAACTGCATGTGCTACTTTAAAAACTAAGAATAGATGCTAAAAACATGTGAGAGATTAAAATACATGCAATTATGCTGCAATTCACTAATAGTGAAGATAGCTTTGCCTAAAAAACCCCAGCATTAGCTTAGCTAGCATGTTAGCTTGGCCTTGTTTAGCCGGATATTGTTTTTTCGCTGTATCTACTGTATTTAAAATTACCTTATAACAAACACAGTATTCTGTCCATATACAGTACATATATACATACAGTTTACACGTATAAAACACACATCTTCGCCATGTTTTCAGCCAAGCAATGCTAGCTCACGTTAGCTCCACAGTTAGCTGAAGTGCTAAAGTTACCTGGGATTGAAGTCCTGAAAGAGTCCTCTTAAATTCATGGTGTAAAAAAGTCTGGTTGACTAGCAAACATTAGTTCCCCGTGTTGTTGTCGATAATCACCGCCTCACCTGTGTGCTACACATGTTAATATAGGCGGTAGTTGAGCATTGTTGTTCAGTTTCATTACAGCTATTTTGCTAGTCCGTGTTTTGTTTTTTTACCCCATCGGAAATCACGTGACCGCTGACGGAGCTAGCCGAACTGTTTCCGAGAGTTAACGAATTAAATGTTATGTTTATTTGTATTTATGTATTCAAGAACATATATGAGCATCATATGTTCTGTATACAACAAAGTTGAAGTCAGGGGTAGAGATATAAATTGATTTCTTTACATAAAAAAAATAGGAAATATGGCACAGTAACGTACAGCTGAATACAACTTTATTAGCTTTAAAAAAAACCTTTTCCAATTGATGTCTTCATAAAAGAAGCCCAGAAGAATCACACAAACACATCAACCGTTTTTTTATGTATTAAAGAACATAAATTATCGTATATTTTGTATAAAAATTAGAAATCAGGGGTAGATATATAAAGTAATACAAAAAGAAATAAAGAAAAATACCAAAATACAGTTTCAGATAAAATATGTCAGATACTCATTTAGTTTTGATTGCCTTTCTATTCATGATATTTTTCAATAGTGCTACTTTAATGATTTAATTATTGATAAAAAATATTCAAAATGTAGTTTGGAGTCAGCCCAACTTGATGTGAATATACAGTGGGTGTGGGTGTGTTTGTTTTAAACCAATAAACCTTAGACTGTTTATTTAAAGCAATTAACATAAAACCTGCACCCTTAATCGTGACGACAGAATTAGCTAAACATTTATCCAGAAAATGGGTATTATTGATCTGTGACAGAATAGCTCTGAGACAATGGAGACAGTGATTCATTATTCACAAAAAAACAACACTGTGTAGGTTCTTTGAGCCCTGAGAATATGGAAAAACAAAGTTGCACTATTAAACTTAGTGGGTGTTTTTAGATGGAAACAGTTTCTCTCTTATCAAAACAAAGTTAAGTAATGGAAACTTCAGACTAAAATACTGCAGTTAAAATAGAGCGGCATGTTGGGTCAGACCTTATTTCAATGACAGCTGATGTTCTATTTTGATGCAGCACATAAGCTTGTGGCTTTTAGATGATTTAGTACAAATTAAATATAATGTTTACATCAATAGATACCATCCAAAACAGCTGGTATTTAATTATGAATCTGCCACCAAGAGCTCAAAGAGGACAATGGACAGGGAGTAAAAAGAGACATGACTGTTTGATATCAAACCACAAATAGACAACAGCACAGGCAGAGTGAGATTTACTGTCAGCTTTAATGACCTTTCACTGATAGCTGATTAAACACTGAACTCCGGCACAGTTATTACACACAGCGCAGATGATGCAAACACACTGTAATGAAACGGAAATGCTTTGGCATCTATTCACTGTAGTCCCAAAGGCTATATTCACTTCAAATGTCGCAACAAACAACCTCGTTTGGAAATAATGTCAAGTCACATTCACTCAAGTGTTGGAGAAGGTTTGAAAACAGTAATAGAAAAAAATAATAACTTAGAAGATGAAGAACAGTTCGTTAAACAGCGTAAAAGGTTACTACAGTGATTACTTTTGAACACAGAACCAAACACCGTACAGTAAAAGATTTTGCGACGTAAAGTGCTTAAAATCAACAACAGATAGAACAATTTTCCACCGATGAAAAGTCCAGCTTTTTTAGGAACATTTTAGATTGAAAGTTAGAGATGATTAGAACATTTAACAACACAATAAATAAATGATGAGCTTCCTCAACGTCCTGCTGCACACACACACACGAGCGGGTATTCAAATCCTAAATTAACAACAGAACACAATAGAACAATCTAGGGAAGTCAAAGGACTCATGAACAAGGACGTACAGAAATGTTTTAGCACTTTGAACACAAGTCAGCTCCAAAGGATTGAAACAGCTGGACCTCCAAAGCAGTTGAATAAAGTAAAACACACATTTCTGCGTATGTCCTACTGCAGGTGCATGATAAAGCTACTTGGAGTTCAAATAGAACCCAGATTACATTTTGGAAAAAGCTCCAGCTTGCTTCAAACGAACTCCTTTATCTATTCTGTGCAAAAACTTTCCACATCAGTGTCAAAGTTAAATTAGGTTAGTGCAATTTAAAGGATTCTCTGGGGTTGGTCTGCTTCCTCACAAAGAGAAAGAGAAAGAAATCAATTATATAATAAGGGATAAGTAATGTATTACAGTATTAAATTAGAGCATGTGAGTTTCTTCTTGTTTTGCCATTTTTTATAACCCAGTGTTAAAAATACTATAAACCCGATCACCAAAAGGCAGCTGAAGACCAGAGCTGGGATCAGTTTGCTGCGACTGGACACCCCCCCTACAAGAGGAGCAAACAGAGATGATGATGAGAGATAAATTAAATACAGAAATAAACTCCCAGCCATAAAGAGACTAAGAGGTCGGCTATAGGACTCGTGATGGATCCTCTTTTGGAGCATTGCCTGGAAAACAAATAAGCTGGTGACCGATCTGTCTGACAAACTGGAGGTTTATTTAAAAGCTTGGCTAAGGAGAAACGAGAAATGAACATACAAGATGCAAATGCAGTGATATTTGCATATTAAGGTCACTCTTATCTTGCTCTAAAGCTAATGTTTCCCTATTCAAAACACGGTCCAACACAGAGGCATGCACAACTAAAGATGAAGATGTTCCCAGCTGTTACTATCTGCCTTATTCCTACTGTGAAAAGGACTTCCTGTAATCAAAATATGAATCAAGTCTTAGGTTTGATTGTAAAAAAGCCTGTATGCGTGCGTGATAGATTAGCTCCAAAAAACTACTCTGTCACCTTTATCGTTCGTCTCTTCGATCGGATCAGGCGTTTGGAGATATCTGGGTTGCGTTGGCGGCTCTGTTATCGGGGAGTTTTGCTCTGGAAAAAAAAGAGTGGTAATGTCTTACAACACAATACTTAAACTGAGACTAAATGGTGGTGCAGGAATGAGTCCTAACACCTGGAAATGAGTTAGCATGTTGCCACTTTCAGTCACTCGTCTGGAAGTCAATGGATTTTTGAATGTGAGTTTTGGTTAGAGGCTTGAGATAAGATCTGTGGTTAACACAAGCTATGTTCTACGACATAAAATACATCAGTAAATACCCCACTAGTTCATTTAAAATCAGCAGTTAATAACAGCTGACTAAATGAAAGGCTAAACGTCATCAAGCCCGTTAGCATCCTTTAGCTTAGCGGTGGAGAGGTGAAGTCATGTGACCATGCTGTAGTTCCTTTATAGCCCAACGTTAGCATCCTTTAGCTTAGCGGTGGAGACGTGAAGTCATGTGACCATGCTGTAGTTCCTTTATAGCCCAACATTAGCTTTTACTTCTGGCATTTACTTTAGTTATCTTGTTTTATACTATATTGTGACATTTTAGACATGTAAAATGTTGCTAAAATAAAACATGTTAGCATTTAACTCACGAACGACAAGATGAATAATTGAAGCCTTTTGTTGACCCTCTAACTTCGGGATGAAACATCTGAATCTCCCTTCGTCTTCCAGCGTTACGTTCAAGATCTGGAGGGATATGTTTCCTTTCCCTAGGCCGTCTATGGACAGCACTGTCCTCCCGACGTACGACGAGATCTTATTGTCGGTGACCTCTCGTCTGTCGCGGTAGAGATGCACAAGGTCCACATTGCTCAGGGGGTCTTTGGGGTCAGGCTTCAGGTCGGGCCTCGACCACTCCACCGTTAGTCTGGACACATTTATCGGAGGATCCACGTGACATGGCAGGATGATGTCATCACCTAGAACAGCCTTGATTGGCTGAAGGGAACCGATCACATGAGGCTGACCTGAGAAATGGAGGATAAAGATTAAAAACCTACGGGAAAGATGAAAGAGAATGGTTGAAGAAGAAGAAGAAGAAGTAGCACAAGAAAAATGATTGAGGAGGAGGAGGAGGAGGAGGCTGATCGGTAGACGTAGACATTGTCAGCTAACTGAAACGCAGTTATGACTCAAGTAATGACTCAAGTATCCTCACTGGTGTTCTTCAGTTTCACTTTTCACTTTCATTGGGATTCCAACAAGTTTCCAGTGAGAGTCACATTATAGCAGTTGATGAGAAAATACTGAATGTGCTCATCCTAGGAGACAAACGAGCATGTGATAACAGAGGTCTAGTTACTGCATATGACAGTGTATTCAACAGGATGTTTGCCCTCCTAGTAGGCAAACATGGCACGCTGCACAGGCACATGATAATGAGATGAACTTGTTTAACCCGATGTTTGGCCTCTAGGCAGAAATGCTAAAAATGATCATTTCTAAAGTGGCCAGCAGCGATCTTGAACAAAGCATAGAATACTGCCAGTATTCCTACATCTAGTGACTGCAAAACGCCCCGGCCCTCTTGTATGTCCAAGGAACTAGTTGTACCATATCCCTGTATGTGATGACTGCTTCCATTCTTGTAAGAAATAAATTCAGGTATTCTGATTGTGGCGTCAAACAAGTGTGAGCATAGGACCAGCATCTGTGGAGGAACTCGAGGCCTTAAGGGGGCAGATAGAGCTCACCCAGACACCCAACAGACAGGATGCAACCCATGTTTCTGGACGCACATCTAATCAAGCATGAGTATAACATGTTTGGAGTTAGCTCGGTGAGCCCTCTTTGCTCGGTCTCCTCAGCCTACTGACAGCTAATGTTCAACCACAGACGCAACTGGTATGGACTTCAAATATTTAGTTTGAAAGAATCATTTGTTTGCTGTTTTCTGTTTGATTTTGATCTGTTTTGAATTTAAATGAGATGTTTAGTTTAATGATCATGATTGATGCATACTGATGTGGAATGTAATTTGCCCTTTTGTTTCTTAAAGGTTATCAACCTATCCTTCCTCTGGAATTTCACTTTGTGCCATCAATCTAAAAGAAAATAAATCACCAGAACGGAACAGAGTTGTCCCCTTGCATCATTTGTGTTGAACAAGCCGTTTTCAAGTTTGGGCAGAGCTGAATCTGAATCTTAACATCTGGATAAATTGACACTGATTATTAAAACTCAAGCCTGTTCTCTAACAACAGTGCTATACAGCGAGCTTCACAAGAAACCATTGTTTTCCTCATCCCTGTGGTGTGTGGGTGTGTGTGTGTGTGGGCATGAGACATGAGTTCAGTCACATCTTAACACACATCCCATGACTAACTCCCTCGCGATGTTTTTGGTAAACAGGTTTTAGGCTGGATGAAGCTCGTTGTTTTTGAAACATAAACAGATATCAGCAAACGGGCATAGGAAGGACTGGTTCTACTGTACGAGCTTAACAATAATTCTATTCACAAACGGGAAATGAATAGCCTCGTTGCACGGTAACCGTAAATTCTACTTCCGCTGTTACTGTATGCGCTTCTAAACTTCCGGTGTGATATCGGTGAACGTCAAACATGGCGAGTTTCTACACTAGATGCCTGCAGGATCTCCCAAACATTTCCATCTCAGATGTCCACCGACTTGTTCGGATGGGCAGTTCTACACCGAAGAGCAAACGTGATAAGGGATACAAAATGTACCTATCCAGTTATATCGACAATTATGAAGGTAAGTTGTAACTATGGCACAATATTATTGTAGCTACATAGCTAACATTAGCGCTTACATAGTGATATTACTGTGGTAATAGCTTTACTTACTTTTATAATTTAACGTGGTCTTTGCTCGACTTTTTTTTTCGACCGATAGCTCAAACCCGTTCCAAGAAAACAGAACAGGGACTGATCCCTTTTGGAGTTTTCTTAGTCCCCCGGCTGTCACGACAAAATCTGTGCTTTTAAAGTGCCTACTGCAGACCTTTGAATGTTTCGTCGGACTGAAATTATCCCTTCGGATTCTCCTCAGCCACTCGGCCCGTACCGCCGGGTCAACGGGAAATGAATGAAAGGAAAGTAGCTTATTGTACCTCGAAGAATTCGTACGCTGAGGTACACAACAGTGCAGTGCCGATGTCCCCACCCTTTGAAAGGTCAGTCGTCTTTCTTTTATTGTGAACACACTCATTGTACACTTCTAAATAGTAAAAGCCGGTTACCGGTATCCAGCTGTCAAACGCTATCATAACACGGAAGTGTTCGACCGGAAGTTTAGACGGGCATACAAGTAACAGCGGAAGTAGAATTTACGGTTACCGTGCAACGAGGCTATAGAATCCCCTCTTATAAGAATAGAAGAGTGTGTCGTATGGTATATACATCATACCGTCTGTGAGATGGTGATATATATATATATACACTTCCTGAATTTCAGTTTAAAGCACAATTGTATTTTTTGCCCCTTTTGTTTTGCTTCTGTAAAATTTGATATAAAACCACATGGAAAAACTTCCTGTTTGGATATCGTAAAACACAAAGCAACACATCTCTAAATAAATAGACTGAACATAAAACACAAGATTACAGAGATTTAGTGACGTCTTTGTCTACATGCAGACATAGCGGTGGGAAGTAGGGGTGCTGGGGGTGCTGCAGCATAAACTACAAATACATAAACTATTAAATGCATAAAATGTCTAAAATTTAAAATTATGTTGTGTAATATGGTTTAATACAGTTTCTTAATTATTACAAAAATAATTTTCAAAACGTTTTCGATAGCGCTGTGCATTCTGGTTATATCAGATGTCATATGAAGTAGCCACGGGATTGTTTAAGCTAAAATGGCAGCCTGAACGTTAAAATGGCACAGAAACGAATTTCAGATTTTTTCAGTGGATTACCAATACCAGTGTCTAAAACCAGTAGTTCTACACCACCAGAGTGTCTCCAGATTGGAGAAACGGAAACAAATCCAGCTAGCAGCAGCAGTTCATCCTCCGTTTCAGAAGATGCAGAGATCACTGACACAAATGATGACGGTAATAACGGCCCTCCAAAGCCCGCCACGTCTCTGCACAATGCTGCTGCCACTGACAGTGGATGTGTACCCACTGAGCCTTTCCAACCGTTGAACTTTAATTTTCCTGGTCGACGTTGTGGGAATGAAACGTACAGTCGTACATTTTCACCATCCTGGTTTAACAGGTGGAAGTGGCTACATTATGTTCCAGAGATAGATCGTGTCTTGTGTTTTGCTTGCCTGAGAGCCAAAGAAAAAAGACTGATCAATGCTGATAGTGTTCGTGCAGACAACCCATTTCTGTCGGGTGGTTTCGGAAACTGGCGTAAGGCTACCTCAAAATTCAATGAACATGAAAAATCTAAACTGCACACAGACTCCATTCAGAGACTTGCTGCACTGGAAGGCACACCGATTAACGCTCTCTTATCTGATGCGGTTTGCAAACAACAGGCGACTGCTCGTCATGTTTTGGAACTACTGTTCAGAAGTATTCGTTTTTTGGGCAGCAAAGGTATTCCGTTCAGGGGAGACACTACACGTGATGGTATACTGTTTGGATACATGCTGGAGCGAACATATGATCTTCCGAAGGAAAGAGAGTGGATTATGAGACGAGACAATTGGATGTCAAACACCATACAGAACGAGATCATTCAACAGTTCGCGCATGCAATTCAGAGGAACATTGTCGCCAATTCTTCCGAATCCATGTTTTATGGACTAGTTGCTGATGGCACTACTGACATTAGCACCACAGAACAGTTCTCATGTTGTTTGCAGTTTGTTGACAGCAGCCTGGAGGCGCATTGCTTGTTTTTGGGTTTTTATAATGCTCCTGACTCTACCGGACAAACTTTATTTTCTTGCATCAAGGATGTGTTTTTGAGACTGAACATTCCGATTGAAAGACTTATTGCTTATTGTTTTGATGGCGCTAGTAATATGTCCGGCTGTTTCTCAGGAGTCCAGGCCCGTCTGAAAGAACTGTGCCCTCTGTCCATGTACGTTCACTGCAACAACCACGCACTTGATTTAGTTCTCCAAGAAGTTGCCTGCGAAGTTGGCCTAGTGGCCGATACATTAAACTTTGTGCGGGGTGTTGCTGGTGTGGTACGAGAGTCGTCAAAGCGTAAACAGCTTTATGAATCGCTTTTCAGTAGTTGCGACGAGGTTGCAGTTAACATCCTAGGCCTGTGCCCAACCAGGTGGTGTGTGCGGGCCACAGCCATCAGGCGCATATGTTCATCTTACAACACTCTGCTGGCCACACTAACGTTGTTGAAAGATGACAAAACCACAAGAGGTGACAGCAGAGCAAAGATTGTCGGGCTGTGGAAGCAAGCCCGTAAAGGCAGAACTCTCTTCGGCCTGCTCTGTTGCCACGCACTGTTTGAACCGTGTGAGGCTGTGGCACGGAAGCTGCAGAGCTCCACAATGAGTGCGCTTGGCACACTTGAGTGCGCAAATGTACTGAAAAACAGCATTGCGGCCCTTCGAGACGACCCAAATGTTGTGCAGATGTTTCAGAAGGTGGAAGAACATTCCTCAAGAATGGATCTCAAAATGCCAGAAACGAGAGAGAGCAGAACCCCGGCACGATTTAGGCAAACTGCAGAGCCAGAAGCACTCACTCGCAGCGCACCAACAGCCTCTTGGAAACGGGAATTCTATGAGGCTGTCGATCTAGTTTCAGGGGAGCTTCAAAGAAGGTTCGACCAAGAGACTTTGACGCTAGCGGGGAAAAGAGAGAGGGCAGTTATAGCAGCAGCACAGGGAGAAACAGTGGACTTGGACAGCCTTCAGCTTCCTATGGAGCTGGACAACTGCCGCCTTGATCTCCAGCTTAAAATGCTGAACACTGTCACCAAGGAGTCTCGGTGCACCACAGTTAAAGATGTAGCAGCACGTCTTTGTAATCTCCATCCACAGACGAGAGCTCTCTTTTCTGAGGTTGAGAAAGTCATCCAGTTATGTCTGGCTCTGCCAATATCAGTGGCCTCATCGGAACGATCGTTCTCCACTTTGAGAAGGTTAAAGACTTGGTTAAGGTCCACAATGACACAGAAGAGGCTGACGCATCTTTCATTGATGAATGTCCACAAAGACATTATGGACGATGTGGACATGAATGCGCTCATGAGAGATTTTATTTCCATGACGCCTGAGCGTCAGTCCGTGTTTGGAGTAGTACTGTGAAAGGCCCAACGGTAAGCGCTTGATTTGATCAGCTCAGCTGCCGCCGAGCAGTGTACTGTAAATAGTTCGACGCTGACTTTTTTGTTTTTCATGTCAGTTGAGATTGTTGAGATCAGGCATGGACTGGCCATCGGGCGTACCGGGCAATGCCCGGTGGGCCGACGAACATTTTTGGGCCGGGGCTGTCATAATTTAATAATGAAGGAAAAAAAAATCCACCGTGATGGTATTTGAGACACGAAACGGCCCATTGGTTGATTTTCTTGACGGACATTGGGGTTGGCCAATGACATCTCTCAGCCCTCCCCCTCCCCGGGTTATCAAATTTTGCCATTTGACTCGAGCTGTCTGACAGCGGAGAGAAGTGAGTTTCAGTCTGTGAAATTGTGAAAATGGATAGTAGGCCTAATAAACCAAAAAGCGCAAGGGGGGCGCACAGAAGCTGCGAGACAAAAGGCTAAAAAGCCTACAAGTGGACGCAGCAAAATGTGTCAAAATCACAGAAATGTTCTCCCCAAGGTCGACTGTTACAGCGGATGCAGGGCCGTCGACATCGAGTGCACAGGCTGAACGAGTGGAACACAGCTTTGATGTGCAATTTAGTAACACAGAGGAAGGCGAAGTACAGGTGGATTCGGAGGAGGAGGAGAGAGACGTTACGTTTGATGTGCAGTGTAGTGACACAGAGGAAGGAGAAGTACAGGTGGATTCGGAGGAGGAGGAGGAGGAGAGAGACGTTACGTTTGATGTGCAGTGTAGTGACACAGAGGAAGGAGAAGTACAGGTGGATTCGGAGGAGGTGGAGAGAGACGTTACGTTTGATGTGCAGTGTAGTGACACAGAGGAAGGAGAAGTACAGGTGGATTCGGAGGAGGAGGAGGAGAGAGACGTTACGTTTGATGTGCAGTGTAGTGACACAGAGGAAGGAGAAGTACAGGTGGATTCGGAGGAGGAGGAGGAGAGAGACGTTACGTTTGATGTGCAGTGTAGTGACACAGAGGAAGGAGAAGTACAGGTGGATTCGGAGGAGGTGGAGAGAGAAACGTTACGGAGGAGGAGGAGGAGGAGGAGGAGGAGGAGGAGGAGGAGGAGGAGGAGGAGGAGGAGGAGGAGGAGGAGGAGAGAGACGTTAGCCAGCAGGGACAAATTGAGGAAGAGGTCAGAATAGCTACGGTTAATGTTAGCAGAATGAAGAGGGACGGTTCATGCAGGGAGGGCTGTTGTGTGTGTGTGTGTGAGGGCTGGGTGACCACCTGCTCCTCCGCTTTCGATTGACATGCATTTGTGCGTTTCTCTGCAGCATGCGTCAGTAGTAAAGAAGCCATCTGCATTTTACATTGCGCTATTCGACTGTCGTCGACGCGGAGAGGAGAAAAAATAAAATAAGTTATCCACCACAAATCAACGAGAAGTCGGCCTCAACTTTTTGAGATCTGAAGTCAGTCATGATTGGTCGAAATTGTTGTCAATCTTGACGCAGTACAACAAGCAAACCTATCACATTTCTGTGCGCATACAGGCAGGTACACACACGTAGGCTACACACGCACGCACTCAGAAAGACACTAGAATGAATTATGATAGCCCATAACAATGAAAATATTTTGGGATGTGTGTGTATCTTCACCTAATAGTATCTGGGGAGATTGTAGGCTAAACGCATGCAAATGCTCAACATAGGAATCGTTGCTGGTTTGGAGGTGGTCACCCTAGTGTGTGTGTGTGTGTGTGTGTGTGTGTGTGTGTGTGTGTGTGTGTGTGTGTGTGTGTGTGTGTGTGTGTGTGTGTGTGTGTGTTTTAATAGTCTTTGTTTTCAAATAATGCTATAGACTCGGTGTCCAACTTACAGTGTTATTTTTGTAAGTTATAGTTTGCAGGTGTTATAGCTTACAGTTATTATTATCATGTAATATTAGTGAAACATTGCTTTCCCGAAATGGATGATAAATCATTGGAAACCAGAGAAATAACACTACTGAAATTAACATTCCTGCCTCTCTCTCTTTCTCTGTGTTTAGTCAAGCCAGACTGTTGAAATAGGAGTGGAGGAGTCACAGGGAGATCAGGCAGATGTAGACTATTTTAGCCGCCCTGATTCCACAAAGAGGCAGGAATTCTTTAAGTTTCACCCACAACAGGATGCCACAAATCCTGTCGTCCAGGGGCTCTTCACTAGAACGGACGGCATGGCATGGAAATGGCTGACTTATTGTGGTCAACGTCATGCTTTATTTTGTTTTCTTTGCCTTGCTTTTAGCAAACCCAATGATCCAAGTACTTTCATTAGAGGAATGACAGACTGGAGGCATGTTCACCAAAGAATAGAGGAGCATGAGAGAGGCATGACACACAGAAAATGTGCTGAGGCATACTTTTTAAACTGCTCCAGAGCAAGCATTGGTCACCTCCTTGAGGGAAGACAGTTGACAGGACACCGTGAGCAGGTTAAGAAGAGACGGCAGGTGTTGGAACGTGTAGTGGAGGTTGTGAAAGTGATAGGAAAGAGAGGCTTAAGCTACAGACAGGAGCACAATGAAGCTGCATACACCTTGGACATCGACAGTCTCGACCATGGCAATTTCCTAGAACTAATTATATTGTTGGGGAAATATGATGTTTGCTTAAAAGAGCACCTCAGCAGTGTCATTGAAAGAAGCAAGCAGATCCATGCTTCGGGCACACAAGGCAGAGGCTCTCTGATCACCCTCCTGTCCAAAACAACTGTGAATGCAGTAATCGATGCTATCAAACATTTAATTCAAGAGAGAATCTCTGCAGACATTAAGAAAGCAGGGATGTTTTCTGTGCAGCTAGACACAACTCAAGATATTACAGGGAAAGAGCAGTGTTCTGTGATTTTGAGGTTTGTCACGGATGCAGTCCATGAAAAGCTGGTTGCAGTCGTACAATGCAGCACAACTACAGGACAGTCATTTGTGACTCTGTTAACTGAAGTCCTTGAACGTCTGAAATTAGACATAGGCCTGTGCATCGGCAACTCCACAGATGGAGCCTCTAATATGCAGGGGCGATACAGAGGTTTCTCTGCATTAATGGCATCCAAATACCCCACCCATCAGCATGTGTGGTGCTATGCACATGTCCTGAACCTTGTGTTGTCCGATACCACCCATAGTGTTATTGAAAGTGGATCACTATTTGACCTGCTGAACATTGCTGTATTCATCAGGGAATCATATACAAGGGTGAGTGTGTGGGAGACCGAGAGCCAGGACAAGAGGCACAAATGCATTTCAACAATTGGAGAGACGAGATGGTGGGCTAAACATCATGCCCTGAGGAAAGGTTTCGGAAACTATGGCAGACCTGGTGGCCTCTTTGTTGAAGTGGTGTCCACACTCTCTGCCATAATGAAGCTGGATACACTTGGATCAAATGTACAAACCAAAGCCAGAGGATACCGAGATGGCTTACTCCGATATGAAACTGTCCTAACAGCTCAGTTATTCCTCCGGATATTTGAGTTCACCTCACCACTATCAAAATACCTACAGACCAGAGGAATGGACATCCTCTCAGCACATAGGATGGTCACCACAACACAAGATTCACTGAAAAAGATAGCAAGAGATTTCCCGGCAGTCAAAGACGCAGCTGACTGTTTTGTCCATTGGGCAAATGAAAAGCTAGAGGAGCACGATGAACTAGATTTGGAAGTGGAGGCTGCACTGCCTCAAAAAAGGGTGAGGAGGAAGAAAGTCTTACCAGGAGAGATGGCCCAGGATGAAAGCCTGAGTGATTCAGAAAAGGCCTATGAGGTCAATGTTCACCACCAGATTCTTGATACAGCTGTTGAGGCCATGCACCAAAGATTCCTCACCCATGGCACCCTGTATGCAGATTTATCCCTCCTACATCCCAAAAACTTCCCACTTATCCAGACCAGTGGCAGTGCGCTCCCTGAATCTGCACTTGAAGAACTCAGCAAGTGCCTAGTTGTATATGACAGCAGGGCAACTGTTACCAATCTACAAATTGAACTGAGAAACTTGGCACAGCAATGGGACAGGCTGGTACAATCGCCCTTGGATGACTACACAACTAGAGCAGTTGAAGAGGAATCAGATGATCAAGAAGAGATGGACATAATAAGCAAAACCTGTGTCTCTTGCAAAGAGTGCCCCCTGTGCTGCTACAAAATCCTTCTCAGATTTAATATGCTGACTCACGCATACCCCCTACTTGGGTTGGCATACAAGTTTTTGCTGACCCTGTCAATAACTCAGGTGTCCTGTGAGCGGTCATTTTCAACCCTCCGCTACATCAAAAACAGACTGAGGAGTTGCCTGTCTGCCAGCAATCTGGAAGCCTTTATGTTGATGGCCATTGAGAAGGATGTCCTTGTGTCCCTTGATACTGACACAGTGATTGACAGAGTTGCGGAGAAGAGCGAATTAATGAAGAAACTGCTTTTTTAAGGTGAGATTCATGATAAATAAATACATTTGTGTTAAATGAGTGGTTTAATTACACGTTTTGACAGAAAGTAATGTGATTATTGCTTTGCTCTCTCCTCTCCTCCTCTCTCAGGATTATTGGAGGGCCATTCAACATTTCTCAACCAGCTGCCCTGTCCCTCAGGGATGTTCCAGGGATGTGCCTTTCATTGGTGTGGCTCACAGGCATTATTCACATTTAGCATATTTGGAGTGAAGGTTTGGGTTTGCCTTTCCCTGATGTGGAGTTCACATTTGTTCTTTTTCTTTCATTAGCACCAAGGTCTAGCAGCCTTTTGTCTCAGCATATGGAGCTTTTTTTTTTACATGGATGCATGGTCTTATTGTAGGCCTAATTGTCTTATTTGTATTTGTATAAACAGTATATTTCTTTTATATTATTATTATTAAATACTGAAAAGACATTTCTAGCAGTGTTTCTTTGACAACCACTTTCACTTCAAGATGGGAATTGTGGCACTGTAGCCATCTCTCCCAAGATGAAAGTCTCTGTAAGTAAAACTCTTAACAGCTCTTCCATGTAGGCTACTGCGCTTTATTTTTACTTTTTGAAACACAATGTGCACATATATCCTCTGGTATGTCCTGTGCCTCAGCATATCGTATAAATAATCATTGTGGGCCGCCATGGCCAAAAATGCCAGGGCCATTTTTTGGTCCCAGTCCAGCCCTGGTTGAGATATAATAACTGTTCTCAGTTGTGTGCGATTCTAAGGTACAGCCTATAAAAGGTTGAACTAAATGCTTGTTCAGTAGTAGTTGATGCCGTAGTAGCTCTGACCGTGAGACTGATGTGTCAGAGCACACCGAATAGGCCTAAATACGCCAAGTACGGCTAAAGATAATTCACTCTCCGTGTATGCTTTTCCTCCGAATGCAACGTTATCTGTGCAACAGTAGTGCACCACAGCTCAACAGATACTAATAGACATATTGTGCATTCTTCCCTGCCCCTGAGAACACTGCAGGTTTCTGTTGATGCTTGTTTGGTTTAATGTTTTTTTCGGAAGTCGCTCATTTACAATACCGTCTTTAAAGCTGTAAACATTTTTTTATTGAAATAAGTAGCCTTTTGTTTTAGTGTTCACATCACAGTAGCCTATCTGGTTTACAATGAAATACATCGTGTGGTGTTTAAATATTGCGCACACGTATGCCTGTCTTTTATTTAGCCTATCGGAACACCTCTCAGTCTTCAGCACCCCCAACCCAAATCATCTTCCCACGGCTATGCATGCAGAGGAAAGTAAAGTACAAGTACCTCAGAAATACTACTGTACTTGAGCAAATGTACTTCAGTATTTAAGTAAATATACCATAGGTGTTTTTTAAAATGATTTCCCAGCTTCTTCAATGATTTGCTGTTGATTTTGTACTTTTACTTCTTAACTACCTTTTCCTAATAGTACTTAACTTAAGTACTATCTCGATGGAGTACTTTTACCTGAAATTGAGTTGAACAGTAGCCTATTTTATTATTAGTGTTTTTAAATCAAGAAAATAATCGGCCCTATAAAAACACACTGTTGTTCTTACCAGCTGCTGGTGATGATAAAAGCTGAAGGACGAAGAGGAGGAGGAAGTACATCTTTACATGCGAGGGCGAAACACTGTAGAGCAGTCCATCGAAGTCCACCATAATGTGCGCTATTATCCTCCAGACTGTGAGGAACCCAAGATGAAAGGGCGTCGCCGATCTGCAATATCTGGGGTTTCCCCATGGCTGTTCGCCATGGCTGTTGTAGTTTCACTTACTGAACACTGTTGTAGTTTTACTATTCGTGGGTTACTAACTTAATCACTATCTATACATTGATACACGGAGACGAGGATGCAGCACAAGTCTCATGTTTTACTGGCGGGGAAATCACACCCAGACGAGAGCAGAGTATCACAGAACACAGTAGTGGTGGCAGTCCAACCGAGTGCTCGATCCAATACACCACAATGGCCTCGCCCCCCACTTCGACAGAAACTAATCAATGTGATCTGTTATTTGATTCGCTATCAATAAAGATGCTGAAGTGAATTATACCACGCCTTCTTTTTTTATCGGAAGGGAATCCAATTACGATGGTCAAACAATGAACACGGAATGGTGAGCAGGCTAACACTGAACCTGGGTCAGTGTTTTGTATATTGGTGGAAAGTGTGTTTAGCTCCTGTCTTTTAATCCACTTTATCCCCCCTTTTAAAGGTTCTTCATTATATTATTCCCACAGTTTTATTGAATCTACATTGTACTACCTATGAGCAGTATCTGTCATGCTATTATTTATGAGTTTATTACATCACTTCTGAAATAAGAGGAACTATGTATAATTTAATATAGTTTACTCACAATATATAACTCAAATAGACAAGGACAGCAGAACCATCAACCAAAGAGCAGTGCATGTCATGTAATGATCTGTTATTGTCAGTGTTGTTCCAAATTGTATTTGCCTTTTTTCCAATTAAAGTGTGCTTTCCGTCTTACAGCTTTCACTTTCGGCAGATGTTGTTGTTGGAACAGTACCTACATTACATGAACTAAGCAAATCACCTGAAAGTAAAAAATAAAAAAGTACCTGGCTATTTCTGTCATGTGAGACGCACACAGTAGATACAGAAACTGACAGCAGATACTCATGCTGTGTCCTCAGTAGTACCAGCCCAATTCCAACATGAAGAAAAACAATTGGGGATTTATTTTTATTTTTTAAAAGCAAGAAATGTTCACATCCCCAAAAATATTTTCATGTGGCCCTAATCCTCTTCCGTAACATACAGTTTAGTATTGATATAAATATAGTACAGTGGAGGGGAGAAATCTGCAGGTCTGAGCAGACGCTCTCAGTGTGCAGCTGCTGTCTATAAGGTCTATAATTACAGTTAACCGCCAGGGGTGGCAAGTGTTATTTTCTGAGTATCAGTGTTCTCTTGGTTCAAAAGTTGTTGTTTGTTTACATCACATCTAGATGCATGCTTTTCGTTGGTCAGACAGAGACGACACGGACCGCGGAGAGACTATGTAATGTAAAAGGCAGACAGCGTTCATAGGTGTGTGAACAGAGAGCAATTTAGAAGCTGAAGATCCGGCAAGCAACAATTGAAGTTTAACTGGTTTAATTGGTTGGCAAGCAGGCACAAGTGGTCAGTATTAGCCCTATTTCTTTTGCTTTTTCATATTGTGAAATCTTTTAAGTTGTAGAATTAATGTTCAAATGGGACTAATTGTATTTTCTTTTGTGTTTTTGTATACATGTAGTTCTACGGTATATTACTGTAATATTGTGAAAAGAACTCTTGAGTCCATCACAACCAGTCATTGGGCGGCATACAGTCACTGGTACATATACTCTCTATAACCAAATGCGAGGTCCTGCACGAAGGCATACGACAGAGCAAGAGAGAAACGTTTTGCAATTCAGCAGATGTAATATCCAGAGTATTCTTCTCAGCACTGAGGTCTCTACAGTCTGCAAAGATCTCTTTCTACTTGTGTGCAGAAATATCTCCTACTGCTACTTCCTGTTCACTCCTGTTTAACTAACTCTACACAACAGGCACAGGCAGAATGAGAAGGGACTTTGGAACATTAGAGCATGGAGACATGTCCCAGTAGAGACACTAAAAACACTCTTGACACTAAATTAATGTACCTCTGAAAAAGCACTTTAAATCTAAACCCTGAACATAGCGTGGTCCGGACGGGTTATATCTGGAGCATTAAGCCTGGTTCTGTAGAGGCTCATCGTAACTCTGTCCTCGTGATTACATGAAGGCCGGAGATATGACAGTACTGCATGTTAGACACTTTTATTGTGCTATAAATGTCTTCATTTGGGGGCTGGAGGGAGGTTCCGGTTAACAGCATGTCCTGTTTTTTCAATTGCGTATTTCAGGTAATGTGTGACCTCTGACCCGAGTAAGTATGTGTGTGTCTGCTGATGGCCTTCCTTCTCCTGCTGCTCCTCTTCCTGACCTTCAATCAAAGCAGTGTTTCTCCAGCTAGCTCTGTCCAATCACAAATGCTCTCGAAATAAATACCCTTTCCCTAAACTTTGAAATGTTGTTGTGTTCTGTGAAATGTCGTTGTGATTCTTGAGTTGCACTTCAGGGCCACCGTAAAGTCAGTCTGGTGCAGGTTTGATGAACACTCGATAAAATATAATGTTTACATTAATATATATCCATCCAAAACAGCTGGTACTTAATTAGGAACCTGCTACCTAGAGCTCAAAGAGGACAAAAGCCAGGGAGTAAAAAGAGACATGACTGTTTGATATCAAACCACAAATAGACAACAGCACAGGCAGAGTGAGATTTACTGTCAGCTTTAATGACCTTTCACTGATAGCTGATTAAACACTGAACTCCGGCACAGTTATTACCCACAGCGCAGATGATGCAAACACACTGTAGCCTAATGAAACGGAAATGCTGTTTTTTATTTGGCATCTATTCACTGTAGTCCCAAAGGCTATATTCACTTCAAATGTCGCAACAAAGAACCTCGTTTGGAAATAATGTCAAGTCACATTCACTCAGTAAAGTTTGAAAACAGTAATAGAATGAAAATAAATAACTTAGTCAAATTGTATTTGCTTTTCCAAATTAAAGGGTTGAATGCATGATGTTACAGGTCCCAAGTGAAGGGACCAGCGGGCAGATTGCTGTTATAACAGAAAACGAAGAGCAGCATGTTGCTTTACCAGGGCAGCCCTCGTAAGAAAAGAGACGCTTCCCAGCCAATCAACACACTACTAGTGCCACCTATTGGCCACAGCATGAAAAGGCACTGCTTTTAAACAGGATTACATTATAAATCAAAATACAATAAAACCACAATGTGACCACATTCTGTGAGGGTCACAATGACACCTTTTTTTTTTTTAGATCGCTTCCAAAGTGAATTTGTGGTCTATTTTAGGAGACTAACAGCATTAGTAGCACGTCTGCTTTCTATCAGGAAGTCTGTAGAGGAGTCTCCGTATCAGTTTAATGTTTGTACCTAACAGGTTCCTCTTTTTGCTAATGATCTCTCACTTTAATCCAAAGGCATTTCATTTTAACGCATGAATCAGCATCTCTCTGTCAAAAAATAAAACTAAAACTCCCCAAATCTTTACTGCCGTTTCTTTATTTGCAAACCTTTTTTATTATTATTATTTAAATATATATAAACTGCTTGGTTTTCGCACTAATTATTAAATATACACAACTTTATTATTAAATTCATTCCGTTTACTAGACATGGGTAAAAACTGAGTAAAAAAAACAACACGTATCAGTACAACGATATTGAATGTGTCTCTTGATTTGCAGTTCACCAGCCTAATGTTTGCAGGAGCTCTTTGTACACAGCATGTTTCATGACGGACACACACAGCAGTGAGTGACAGGAATGGATTTTTAGAATTTGGACTTTTTGCTTAACTAAGACGCTGTTAAAGATGTGGAATAAAGATGTGTTTTGTGAAAAACTTCTGGAGACTGGTGGTCTGTTTTCCCCCCTCACCTTTACTCTGATGTAATACATTCACAGGCTCTAAACTCTCCATGTGCCCAGTGTTTCTCTTTCATAGTGACTACAATGTGCACTTGTTTTGATGCAAGGCAAGTTTATTCTGCAAGATGCAAACAGACACAAACACACATTGAGGATGAAGGAAATGGTAATTAAATCTATTCAAAGGAAGTCCATAAACTGAAGGACTGTTATTTCAAAATAAAAGCACAGCAGCTCAGCAGTTAGCCCTAACACGAGTTTTAGGAGGGACTAATCTCAACGTCTTGGTGCAAAACACCTGCTAGTTGTCGCTCTGGTATTGGGATAGCACCTGGTAGTATGCAAAGACATTCTGGTAATAGTGAGAAATATATACTTGTGTCAGAGGTGGACACAAGGTGGAGGTATTTGAAAGAGGAAGAGGAGGGTTGATCATCGTCTGAGGGCTTGAGGTTTGAGGAGGAGCTGAAGAGGAAGGCGGGCGATGAGTGGAGATGATGCGATAAGCCGCTGAAGTCGAAGTGGGGTTTGACCGAGGATCACTGAATGATGGACTAGATGCATCTGTGGTTTGAAAGGTAACACTGCTCGTTTGATTTGGAGAATATCTGAAAGTGGGATTTGAAAGAGTAACATTGTCGCTGGAAGGAACAACAGTGGAACTGCTCTGAGGCGTTAACGGCTCCGTAGTCCTTTCTGCAAGGGTAGTAGCGGCTGCTGCTGAAGTACGATGAGGTTTCGTTGAGTATGAAGTGACAGTAATGCCACTGAGGGTGGGGGTGGCACTTTGAGGCATTGCAGAAACAGTAGAAGTATCTAAAGAAAGATTGGCGGAGGGGCTTTCCTCAGAAACAATAGCTGTTTGAGTTGTCGCTGTGGCAGCAATGACGGAGGGGGTTGGTGTGACAGGTGCAGCAGGTACTGGGATCCATGTTGTTTGAGGCAGTGTAGTCTCTAGCTTTGCCAGGGTCGGTGCAATGGTAGATGATTGTTGGGTAGAAGTTGGGCCGTGAATGGTAATGGCTTCTTTGGGAACGCTAGAAGTTTTAGGAGTTGGATAAGCTGACATTACACGTAGAGGACTTGTGGTCATGGTAGCAGAGACAGTAGTGGCTGGAACAGTATCGAGATCCTCAGGTGGAATTGCAGGACTCATCCCAGACGCGGGAGTTGTGGTAGGTTTAAGAACAGTCTCGGCAATAGGAGGCTCGTTGATTTGATGAGGAATAGTGGCACTTTCAGGAGCCGTGGCACCAGGAGGCCAACTGGTCTGAGTGACCTTTGTATCCTGATTTGCAAATCCGAAAGCTGAAAAAATGGTTGCCAGTCCTCCAAATGTCCCTCCAATTAAACCAAATAAACCTGCTAAACCAGCTCCAACTCCTGCAATGGGAATACTTGGTACTAGAACTTCTCCATTTGGACTTTGTTCAATTATTTCCTGCTCGCTGCCTTCTTCTTCTTCTTCTTCTTCTTCTTCTTCTTCTTCTTCTTCTTCTTCTTCTTCTTCTTCTTCTTCTTTCTTTGTAGTTGTGGTTGTGGTTGTTGTAGTGGTAGTAGCTTTGGTGGTTGTTGTGGGGACCGTGGTTGTTGTGGGGACAGTGGTTGTTGTGGGGACAGTGGTTGTTGTGGGGACAGTGGTTGTTGTGGGGACCGTGGTTGTTGTCGGGACTGCCATTGTTGTGGGGACTGCCGTTGTTGTGGGGACACTGGTTGTTGGTGGAATTGTAGTTTGGGGTTGAGTTGTTGTCGAAGGAGTTGTTGTGGTAGTTGATTCACCGGATGTTGTGGTAGGAGGGAGAGTGGCTGTGGTAGCCGTTTCTGTAGTTGTAGGTATAGTGGTGCTCAAAGTGGTAAATGCAGTAGTTGAGAGGGGACTGGCTGTCATAGTGGTAGGGGCAGAAGTTGTACTCAGAGGAGTAGATGTGGTACTGTAAGGGTTAGATGTTGTAGGAAGAGTTCCAGATGTGGTAGAATGAGTTCTAGATGTTGTAGTGAGAGGGCCAGATGTGGTAGAAAGAGTTCCAGATGTGGTAGAAAGAGTTCCAGATGTGGTGGAAAGAGAGCCAGATGTGGTAGAAAGAGTTCCAGATGTGGTGGAAAGAGAGCCAGATGTGGTGGAAAGAGAGCCAGATGTTGTACTGTAAGAGTCAGATGTGGTAGACAGTGGGACAGATGTGGTAGTGAGAGGGCCAGATGTGGTAGTGAGAGGGCCAGATGTGGTAGAAAGAGTTCCAGATGGTGTACTGTCAGGGTCAGATGTGGAAGTGGGAGGTTCAGATGTGGTGAAAATGCCAGGTGTGGAACTAGGAGCCGTAGATGTAGCAGAGAGAGGAGCTGATGTTGTGGGGACTGCCGTTGTTGTGGGGACACTGGTTGTTGGTGGAATTGTAGTTTGGGGTTGAGTTGTTGTCGAAGGAGTTGTTGTGGTAGTTGATTCACCGGATGTTGTGGCAGGAGGGAGAGTGGCTGTGGTAGCCGTTTCTGTAGTTGTAGGTATAGTGGTGCTCAAAGTGGTAAATGCAGTAGTTGAGAGGGGACTGGCTGTCATAGTGGTAGGGGCAGAAGTTGTACTCAGAGGAGTAGATGTGGTAGAATATGGTCTAGATGTGGTAGAAAGAGTTCCAGAGGTGGTACTGTAAGGGTTAGATGTTGTAGAAAGAGTTCCAGATGTGGTAGAAAGAGTTCCAGATGTGGTGGAAAGAGTGCCAGAGGTGGTACTGTAAGGGTTAGATGTTGTAGAAAGAGTTCCAGATGTGGTAGAATATGGTCCAGATGTGGTAGAAAGAGTTCCAGATGTGGTAGACAGTGGGACAGATGTTGTAGTGAGAGGGCCAGATGTGGTGGAAAGAGAGCCAGATGTTGTACTGTAAGGGTCAGATGTGGTAGTGTAAGGGTCAGATGTGGTAGTGTAAGGGTCAGATGTGGTAGACAGTGGGACAGATGTTGTAGTGAGAGGGCCAGATGTGGTGGAAAGAGAGCCAGATGTTGTACTGTAAGGGTCAGATGTGGTAGTGTAAGGGTCAGATGTGGTAGTGTAAGGGTCAGATGTGGTAGAAAGAGTTCCAGATGGTGTACTGTCAGGGTCAGATGTGGAAGTGGGAGGTTCAGATGTGGTGAAAATGCCAGGTGTGGAACTAGGAGCCGTAGATGTAGCAGAGAGAGGAGCTGATGTTGAACTTTGAGGGGTGGTTGTGGGAGCGGCAGAGGTAGTTGAAATGGGTGGTGGGCAGTTGCAATTTTGACTTTCAGCATTAAGTTTTGGGTAAAATTCAGTTACAGTTGTGTGGAGAGGACATTGTGTTCCAGGAAATACTGAGCTCAATGTACTCAGTTCCCTGTGGAGCTCTGCCAAGGTCTTAGTCTGCAGATATTTTTCACCATCTGGGATGTTTGGGCCCCAGTGGGCACTTGCTAGCCACCTACTCTCATGGTGACTGTAGCAGCAGAACGCAGACCAGAGCATGGACGGGACGTTAATCCGGTTTGAAATAGATTTTTTTCCTGGCTTGGCTCCAATGACCACAAAGCCTTCTTTGATGTTGTTGTTGTTGATGCAATATTTGTCAAGAACACATTTGATGCAGCTCTCCATTCGGTTCCAGCTTCCTTGGTTGAATGGACCTTCCTGTGGAACGATGTTGGTGAGGGTGAAGGTAGACTTCTTATCATCCGTGGTGGAGGCGTAAGAGCATGGAAATAAATGCCCTCGGTCGAACCCTTGGTTGCTGTAGTCAGAATTCACTGCCTGGTTTTTGTAGGTCATTTGTTTGACCTCCTTCCCCATGTTCTCATCGTCTTCAAGCTGTAACAATTAAAAGGCAAAGTTACTGAGGGCAGGGTGGATCCCAACTAGACTAAATTCAATAGCTGTGAATTATTAAATATTACAAAAAGTATACCTGCGGTTCTATCTTCCACATTTCACCCTTAGGTCTTCCGGTGTTGATTGTCCCGATGTACTTGGAAGCAGAAAACACTGGGATCCTGTTTTTCGTGTCGTAGAGCGTCACATAGCGTCTAACGCCAAGGAAAGTCTGGCAAATGGGTTTGTATCCTTTCTGGTCCAGGATGTTCCCTCCCTCTAGGATTCCGGGCATATTTGGTGGAGTTCCGTTAAGGAGAAACTCAGCACATTGGGACATTGACTCCACCACTTTGGATCCTGTGGGAACGATGGATAGGAGGAGGACGAGGAGGAGAGCAGGGAGCGGCGGGATGCACCACATCTTCGGTAATGCCATCGATTACACTAGGTCAAAAGACAGATGAAAATGAGTGATGAGACATGACTGTACTTAAAACACAGGGACTTCTTAAAGAGGCCCTGTCATGCTTTTGGGTTGTTTCTCCTTCCTGTTGTATAGGTTTTGGTGCATGTAAATGGTCTCACGGTTCACAGTGTGACATTCGCAATGGTTACAGATGAAAGACGCAGTGGTTTCCACCTTGTTGCGTCTGTTGATTAATGTAAGTAAGCTTTAAAGAAATACAGAAGGAACTGTTGCAGTGAAAAAGTGGAAGGATGAGAGATGAGGTCAGCTGCAGCATTTCTATGAAAGAGAAATGAAACTATACGCTTAGAATTAAGATCCAGTATTAATTCAGAGAAATGTTTTCAAGATAATTCGCGCGGGGGGTTGGGGGTAATCTAAAGCAGGAAAACAGTTATATAAAGTATTGAAAATAGCATCTGGAATTAAAAAAAACTATAACAGACAATGCAACATCAGTGCCTTACAGAGGAACAGCTGTTTGTGTCTGGCAGCTTTTCTTGTTTATTATAAAAGGAAGAAATTGTAATCACAGAAGCCCTCAAGAACCTGGCCCCCTCCCTATCTCCCTGACCTCCTCCAGCGTCATATCCCCACCCGTTGCCCGAGGTCCGGATATACAAACACCCCAAAGACCAGCAGGACTAAGTTTCGGACCTGGGGGGACCGGGCCCAGCCACATCAGACAGTCAACCACCCTACTACCATCATTCAAACAGGCACTCACACCCACCTGTTCAGACTGGCTCTTCCCTGTTAAACCCCTTCCCAACACCATTACTCCACCAGTTCACAATGCCTTGTTTCTTCTTGCTTCTTGATCTAGTAAAGCGCTATATCAATTAAACGTATTATTAATATACTATATTGCATCTTGTATATACAGTTAAACTCTAAATTTGAAACAAAACAGTAAATAAATTAATGAATGGATTAATTAATAAAACGAAGCTCAAAAAGGGATTTAAAAATAAAGAAAATATTACCTGACGCCGGATTCATGGAATTAAACGAAATTGGTCTGTATGTTCACACAGCAGCAGAAACAATCCTGTTCCTCAAATGTGAACTGACAGGAAGAAGTCTGATATATGTTTCTGCTGTACGTGAAAGTGGGCGTTCTCTTTTCTCTAAAATTGTCACTTTTTTCTAAAAATATCTGACGTTTTTTTCTAAATTTCGACTAAAATGTCCCACTATTTTCTACATTCTAACTCCTTCATCATCTTCTTTAAAAAATCCCTTTTTTTGTGTGCAAATTGTTATTCCTTTCTATTTTCTTTCCAAATGTCTGATTATTTTTCCAAATATTTTCTGACTTTTGTGAAATTCCGACACTTTCTTCAAAATGATCCCTTTTTTCCTCAAATATTTGACATTTTTCAAATTTCTGGATTTTTTTTCTAAACGTCGACTTGTATAAACCAAACTCTGCAAGAAGCTCACAACACAACTGGAAACCGGGGGACTAAAAAGGGACGCACACAGCTGGGAGCGGAGCGCTTGGTGACGTTCAGGATCATACAATTCGCCAGCCGTCACTGTCACTGGAAACTAACCTAAAATGTGTATTTTATTTGCTTATTTTACCAATTTGATCACATGATTCCTTCTAATGTGGTGAAAGGGGTCTCCGGTGGGTCTCTCTCAGCGTTTTCAGCCGGTAATACCTTTCGGAAAAATACATGGAAAGTGGAAGATGCACCGGGTCACATGAAAAGTCAATTTGTCTTAAAGAGAAATGAAAGTAAATGCCTAGAATTCAGATCCAGGATTCATTCTGAGAATACTTTTAAAGAGTACGTTTATGTTTACAGGGTCTGATTTTTGCAGCGCCTTTGTTCTGGGTTCTGGAGGCTTTTGTTTCCAATTCTGGTTTTTAAATTTGATTCGAGTCTGGTTCGGATGGAAATGTCCACTAGGTGTCAGGAGATAATAACCTATGATGGTTGAGTATCTGACAGGATGAAACACGTCAGATCTTAAATGCTTTACCTTCCAATAGGAGGTTTCATACACGTCCTAACTAAATGTGTTTGCTTGTATTATTCTTTCATATTTATTCATTTAGCTTTTTTATTTTTAGCAACGCATCAAAGCAAATTCAAGCGTGGGGCAAATTTCATTCCAAGGCAGTGTTGTGCTCCCTGGCGCCCATATCTGAAATACTGGTGCCAATTATGGGATGTGTGTGCTTAGAAAGTCACCATTATATCAAATATGTAGTGTGTTTTATCAGCTCACAGCAGAAAGTAATATAAAAATACAGAACCTGTGTGTGAAAACATTCATTTTATTGTATGCCTGCAGTCTGTTGTCTCCAGAGGACATGCTACAACCCTCTGCGTAATGCACGCGCACACACACACACACACACACACACACACACACACACACACACACACACACACACACACACACACACACACACACACACACACACACACACACACACACACACACACACACACACACACACTTTAAAATAAACCACATTAAACAGGATAGCTCATTCAAGATTAAATAGTCTGAAAAGAAAGGGATTTTTTTAGTGTATGAAAGTACAAAGGTGCAAAAAAAAATAGCATTAAAAAGGAAAAGCAACTTGTTTTGAAGCATTCAAAAAGGAGTTTCTGACAACCCATTACAAAGGATGCTAAGCAGGATGGTTCAGTAAACACACTGTGGCTGTAAGGTCTGCCACAGGGGGGGTGCACTTTATCTTCAGGTCGTAGAGTGGCAACTCCTGAGTAACCCTAACCCTTAAAATGACTCCTGTAAACAGCGATGTGTAAACAGCGACTTGTAAACAGCGATGTGTAAACAGCGATGATAGCTAACTCGTACCAAACCCCACTACTTTTACTCAAGCACACATTTACCAATACCATTATTTAATTGAGTATTTCCAAATTAAATAACATTACACTTCTATTCTACTACAATTTGGACATTTTTCTGTGGTTTTCTTACTTTAGAAAACCTCCATATTTACAGACAGAAAACATGATTTATTGGCATGAACTATGGCACTTGGTAGTCTACAAAGTATATCAAAGTTAGTTCTGCATTAAAAGGTTGTAAGCATATTAGTAATATAATTTAGCCAAATTATTTTAGAGATGAATAATAGGTACCTTTCATTTTGGGTAATTTAAATATACTTTGGCCTAAGTGAAATCATGAGTCCTTCCTCTCTCTCGGACCTCTGTATTTTGATGTCTTCCTATGCTAAACAAAAACAAAGACACCCCCGCCCAGCTCTCATTTAAGCAGCATCATGGAATCCTATTCAGGTAGATTTGCCAGAGGAAAGAAGCGGTTGCTGGACGGTGAAGCGTAGGAGTTGGTGTTTCTACGTGGATGTTTGGCACGTTTTGAACGTGATCCAGACTCGGACATGCTCTGAGAACGCTCAACCTGCCAGGAAGAGGAGGCTGAAGGAGATCTGGGTGAAACTCTATCACTTCTGGTCAGAAGAGCAGGACTGCTGTGGGTGCCAGTGCCTTTTTGGATCCGTGGGAACCCAAGGCTTTGTGTTGGTTTTGAGTTTTGGTTCGTTTTTTGACAGTTGTTGTTGGTTGAAGCTGTTGGTTTTGGATCGTCGTCGTGGGGAAAGGGCCCTGGAGGTTTCAGGGGTTTTGAGACATCTGGGGAAGAATGAGAGGGACCGTTCATAATCGTAGGCTGGCCATGAAGATCCACGAGACTGCACTGTTTGGATCTCAAGTCATCCAGTTCTTTATTTAGACTGCAGATCTGCTCGTCTTTGTGGAGAAGTGTGGACTCCAGGTCACGGATTTTCCTCTGAAGCTCATGCAGTTTGGAGTCAGTCTCTTTTTCCTTGTTGTGACCTTCTGCTGTGATTGGCACCCTGGTGTATTGCTTACATGGTAAACACTTTTGATCCTTCACTGCTGAAAAACACAACAAAATGTCCTTCAAGCATATCAATACTGACAGTTTCAACCTGTAAAGAAATACACGACAAAGATTGTTTCCTCATAAGCTGTATTAATGTACGGTTACTGCCATTTGCATTAAACTTAACACCAGTGTTTGGTTCTTTTTAAAAGCCATATATCAACACTTGTATTTGCTGTAAAGGCTTTTATGGCAATCAGATGCAGTTGGGGTATCTTAACGAGCTAAAACGTGGTGAATCTTTTAATGGAATCCACACAAAGCTGCGCAGCCCGCCTACAACAAGCAGTGCTAAACCTGGAGGAAGGGACTACTCTAGATTGTCCCGTAAGACCCCTGAGAAGCGACATGGACCAAATAACCACATGTACAGAAAACTGTACGGTGAGAAGATTTGGGGATTTTGCAGCATCAGACAATCGAAAGTTCTCCTGTTAACAAAACAGTGTTACCAACTTACCACAGGGGACACATCGCCTCCATAGGCAGGCAAATACCGCACATACAATTACAGGTAATATAACAGCAATGATGATGTATAGAGTGCAGGATGTCTCGGGTCCACCTGAAATGACAGTAAAAAGGTATGATAAATATAGGCCGTCATTTCACCAAATAAGTCACTTGAATTTCCCCTTTAAACCCGCAAAGAGCACATTTCAGAGAAATGAACTGCTTATTATGGAATCATTTTAGTAACACGTAACCATCTGGAAACAGCAAGACAACATTTGAGAAAAGATGATCATGCTGGGTAAAGCAGCCATGCAATTATGATAAAACAGAACAAATCATTTTGGTTACTGCCCTATTTTATAGCAGAACTGTGTTGAATGTGATATGAGAGCTGCATTGTTAAAGCTCCCCCTTACCTGGTGTGTGAATATGTGTGTGTCTCGTCTGGTTTATTTCATCCTGGTGAACTCGGCAGGTGACCCTGTAATGAAAGCAGTGAAACATGTAGAGTGTTGTGCTGAAAACAGAAGTGTTGAGCGATTGGGGAGAAGTATATTTCGATATGTTGTGGGTGCATTTAAAGTTTGACTGCTGCTCTTAAAGTTTGGTCATCTGTGAGAAAATAATGTGTATTAAACTGAAATTGAACCTGTTGGACGCTGTCACACCCCTCCTGACGTTCAAACACCTTTTAGTTACCTTATGCTGACCGGAAAGTTAGCATCAGAATGGGATATTTTGGAGCGTAAATGCAACAGCTGGAAGTAAAAAGCTTACATTATGCCAAATGCGGCCCGCAGGCCATTTTGAATCGGCCCTCTGCAAATTCCTAAAGCAATAGCCTATGGCCCACAAATTAAACTTTTGCTTGTCTTATATTGTACTTCTCAAATATATATGTTCTTATTTCTATAACAAGCTTGAGATGTAACCTTCATATTTACTCTTATTCTCAGCAATCTGAGGCTTCTGTTTTAAGGAATGAGCTGCCAACAGAATAAATGAACCCCTAAAGACCGATTGTTTTTTTCTGAAAGCGTTGTAAAGTATTGCGCATTATTCACCTACACTTGATTTGTTTTGCTAACTTATAACTTAACTTATGAGGCGATATTCACCTCTGTAAGTCGCCCCGCTCTCTGTATATTTATCTGTATGTGGCCCTCGGTGAAGACAGTTTGGACACCCCTGCTATAAAGGAACTACACCGCTAAGCTAAAGGCGTTATGACGTTTAGTCGTCCCTTTTTAGACACTTTAGTTAGTTGTTAGTGTAATTTACTGACGTATTTTAGGTCTTAGCAGAAAACGTTAAAGTCTCTTAAGCTTGTGTCAAACACAGACCTTATTCTTAACCTTGACTTTGAGACAAGGGAACTTTCTGGGTTTTAGTTATCATTCCTATCCCACTTTATGGTAAATAACAAACATACATATAATATAAAAAGCTGCGTATTAAACTGAAATTGAACCTCTCGCCAGCCTGCACTGTCACCCTCTTTGTGACGTTGAAACAAAGCCTCCTGGAGTCAAAAGGAGCCTTTGTGTTTTGAGCATTGGTGATGTTTCCCTGAGCGGTAAGAAATGTCATCTCAGGCTCCGGGAACCAGCAATCGGCCTCACACTGCAGAGTCACATTCCCACTTTCAGATGAAACTACTGAGAGCTTTGGCTCAGAAACTGCACCTACAAAAACAAGAGTTTACAAGACGACACTTCCTTATTTTTCAGGGATTTTACTGACTAAAATATTTGTGCTGTTGCTTAAGTAAAGGAGTACTTCTTCCAATGCGCCGTTACCAAATAAATCAATGCAATGCTAACTAAGCCTTAAGTCAACAGTTAAAGCTCTTTGCATTTCAACGCTTTAAGAGATAAACCCTTCAAAGCATACATGTCTACCACACCTGAGCATGTTCTGTAAAAGCAATTAGGCCTGTGCGCAGAGCGGGAAGAAGTACTCAGATCTGTACTTAAGTCAAAGGACCAGAGTTTAGGAATACTCTGTAACAAGTATTTTAAACTTAAAGGTGACCTTAAATGCAAAATGAATGTCTTGTATATTTGAATGTGTGTCCCCGGTGAGTTACAAGGCTCAGAAAGTTTAATCAAAAAAGGTTCTCCCTCTTTTTCTCCTGATCGACATATTTAAAGGAAAAATAAGCAAGCGTCATATGTTCTTTTTAGGGTTTGAGCCAATCAGAAACCACGATAACCCTCATCCACCTTACCAATGAACATCAGACATATACTTTTTGGGATATAAAAAGTCTGGACTTACCCACAGACAGATCTATGGAAGCCACCTCCAGGGGTCTACTCTTAATCGTCTTGCATTTGTATTTTCCCTTATCCGACAGCTGCACGTTGGAAAGCCTCAGCGATAGGTTCCCCTCTTTCAGTTCCTTCAAGAAGAGGTTTGTCCTGAATTGGAAAGTCGGATTCTGCTCCTCGAAGGTCTCACAGCCCCGATACAGGAAGACGATGGGCGGATTCAGGTTCTCCTTTGACCACTCCACCGATGGGACGTCAGACTCAACGCTGACGTTGCAGGGCAGGATCACCATTTCTCCAAAAATGGCTTGGATCTTAAGCGACCCAATGTCCTCCAAGGCTTCTCCTAGAAAACACAAAATAATAAAAGCAGTGCTGTTGAAGTTCATATGACAAAATGTATAAAACTCTGCATTGGATCACATGCCATTACTGATGGAAAGTAACCAAGTACATTTACTCAAGTATTGTACTTTTTTGACATATTTTGGAGTTTTAATTTCAATTTAATGCAAATTATTTGTTTTGCTGCACCACATTTCAGTGACAAATATTGTACTTTTTACTCCACTACATGTATTTTAACACATTTGTAAAACACACGTGGGAATAATGCAGTACTGTATAACCTACACAGTACTTTGAGTATCTACATTTGGTGCACTTTGACAAACTACTATATTAAAATGCTCATTTAGAAAAACTATAATAATAACGAAATAATTCACAAGTACTTTTAGTATATTTTAATGGTAATACTTGTGTACTTTCTCTTAAGTAACACTTGGAAATCAGGACTTCTACTTGTAACAGAGTATTTAAAGACCATGTTATTTGTACTTAGAAATACACGGAATCCAAATTAAAAAATGGTCCGTCTTATTAATAAAAAAAATCAATGATATACAATAAATATTGTGGGGAGTAAAGTAAATCACCGCCGCATAACCTTCAAATAACCACAGACAGATACAGCCTATATCTGTATGATTAGGCGATGACACGGATGGAAGTGAACAATAGAGTGTGCACATCCACGAGACACCAGGAAACCCCAAGATTGTGAAATCCACCACACAGTCTTTCACCGACTCCCCGGACTCAACACAGCCGGCGTCGGGGCTGCTTGGTGGCAGCCGCGCACCAGGAAAGACCGTGGCTCGCACTTAGGCCCTGACTGACAGACCTCCCGATCCTCACACTGGATCCGCTAACCCCGCTATTCTGACTGTCATCGACGGCCAAAAGAGGACCGTCCGAGTTACGCGTCCAGGACGCTCCGGCAGTCCTATTATTCCACTGCCTTTTGGTGGAAGTAGAAGACTCCACGATATTAAAGATGATGCAAATCAAGCACCATTCAAACACTTTTTTCTTCCCCACTTCTTTTGTGATTCATCTCGATGATATTATAATCTGCATTAACGGAGATACATTAAACATCGAAAACACTCAGTAACGCTGTCATATGCAAACTTCGATACATACCTATGCAAAAAACCAGGGCAGAAACCAGGAGCTGGGGGAGAGACATGGCGAGAAAACACACCAGAACTGAATTCCTGTCAATCTTTAAGGAGTTTATGGAGAATAAGTGAATATTCTAACTATAACTTCACGGTCTGCAAAAAACACAAACCGATCCAGCGGCACCTTCCCTAAATTCCATTTGTACTTTCGATTTCGCCAGTCTACGTCAATGGGAGCGATCCATTCAAGTGTCAAATTACAACATGTGTTTATGATTTATGCGGAGAGCGGCATTCCATTACTTTACAATTAATGTAATGTATGTATATATATATGTTATAAATACCTTTACAGTAACTAACCTGCCCATAGAACATTAGCCAAACATATTGTATTGAGGTTTTATCATTTTATCAGATTTACCAGGGGTTGGGTTGCTTTAGTCTACTCCGTACAAGTGTTCTGAAAGGAGTCCAGCAGGTTTAACTGCACGTCGCTGTTCAATGTCTCCACCACCGCCTCTGTCCTCAGCTGCAGGAGCTAATGAAGACCCTGCCGTGGCAAACACATCACTCATTTTGGCAAATTTTGCAGCGTTGGTTTGAAGAACCAGCTTTTTCTTTTGTCGCAGTTTCTCTGCACCTCCTTTTCGTTTTCTCTCCATTTTCAAAGATACGAACAGATGATGTTACCGGCGCACCGAACCAAAGGGGGGAGGTGTTTCATGATATGATTGGGCGAGCCCCGTGTCGGTGGAGAAAATAACCAACGAGCTGCAGAACTTGGTCAGACCAATGTATAAATAAATATAGGGCGGGGACTGAAGGCCCAAAAAGCACGTCGGCCCACGGGGAAAATTCCAGTATGCCTGAGTCAATATGGAGTGTGTGTGTGTGTGTGTGTGTGTGTGTGTGTGTGTGTGTGTGTGTGTGTGTGTGTGTGTGTAAAAGTCCACCGATCCCAAATTAACTGTGTTTTTTGTGTGTGAATTCAATAGGCAGAATATAAAATGATATAAGAGCCTTTCTGAGAGTAAATATAAATATATACAGGAGCATTAAAACCAACAAGACAAAGAGACACCTTCACACCGTGACTTGAGCTGTTGTAAAGCACTGGTCCCCAAGCTTCAGCTGGTCCCCATTCTCCAAGAACCCCTGAGAAGGAACTGGATTTTTAACTTCACAACTTCATACTGTACATTTTACTTTCATATGCAATTCAATATGCCATTCCTTTCACTCTTAAGGCAAACAATATCCTTTTAGCTGGTCCTTCAATAGTGTTTATTGGACAGTGTAACGGATCCCCGTATATAACTGGTTTGAGTCTTTACTGCTGGTTCAAATTTACTGTTTTATTTTCTCTTGTTCAATACTACATTCCTTATACTTTCAAACTATCACCACCGTAAGAACTGTTTGGCCTCATACGGGTCCATTAAAACTATAAAATCCTTCTATTTTACACACGTACATCCGTTCGTGACCAGATCATACACTGTACTAAAAAGTTACACGCTAACAAAGTGACGTATGATTAACATTTTACCTTTCAAAATAAAAGTCTATAGGAAAATGAATGGCATAAGGCCTGTATAAAATTCTTAAACTAATTCCGTGTTCACAATTATGCAAATAAGTACAAATTAAACTAAAAATGAATTATACCTTCATGGGGTTATTTACACTCCCACCAAATTCTAGTGTTTTTCCAAAATGGAAACATTTAAAACACACAATTTCAACTTATAGGGATAACCCTTCAAATATATATGGCTACACCACACAGAAAACTATATTGCATTTCATAACTGCATAGTGCCTAAACAGCTTCTAGCAATAGAACTAATTTCTGGACAGGGCGCTCCAAAGAGGTCCTGATGGTGCGCTCTCCTTTGTGGTTCAGCTCCTTCTCTCCAAACAAGATTTTGGCCCGTCTCACAAGTCCATCTTTGCCTTGAATGACTTCACTCTTTCATGATGGTGGGCGATGATCAGACTCGTCACGTGATGTCCCTGAGGAATGGCTGTTGGGTGCTTGAATGTGTTAGGGAAAGATGAGCGGCTGAGCCTACCTCCCACCTTGAGCACACCCTCTGCATCTAGGAAAACATCGAGGTGATACAGCTTGTTTTGTTTTGGTAGCTGATGTCCTTTGCTTAGTAGCTTTATCTCTTCTCCGTATGTTTGACTTTGCATGTCTTTGATGATGAGCTGCTCTGCACTCTGTCTTTCACTAACTGATGAGAGGTCACATGATTTTACCTTTCTTGCACGCCGTATGAGCCGCGCCACTGCTTTGACTGCCCGAGACCAGCATGAGAACTTATTCAGTCTGTCTACAAGGTCAACTTGTTCTGAGGTCTTTGTCTGAAATGTCTGAGCCTTTCTAACCTCTGGGTCACCGACAGGCAGCTCTGAAGGCACCTCTGTTGGCATTTCGATCTCCCTTTTCCACAGAAAGCTAGGGCCAGTGAACCAATCAGAAGAAAGTAGCTCATCTACTGTTTTCCCTCGAGATGCATAGTCTGCTGGGTTTTCGTCAGTTGGTACATAGAACCATTGCTTGGGGTCTGAGGCATGACGAATTTTCTGCACTCTATTTGCTACAAAGGTGTGAAAGCGGCGAGCATCATTATTTATGTAGCCTAAGACAACTTTTGAATCTGTCCAAAAGAACTCTTCTACATTACAGTAGCCTAATTCTTCTTTGAGCATATTGCTCACTGTGACTGAGACAACTGCTGCGGTAAGCTCTAACCTGGGTATGGTTGTGACCTTCTGTGGCGAGACGCGTGCCTTTCCCATGAGAAGAACACAGTGAATGTCTTCTCTTTCGTTCTTCAGTCTTAGGTATGTGCATTGGCCGTAGCCTGTGGTGCTTGCATCTGAGAAGTGATGTAGCTCTGTTTTGATCACTTTTCCAAAGCCAGCTGGCTGGTAGCAGCGAGCTACGCGTATCTTTTCCATCTTAACAAGGTCATCTTGCCATTTCTCCCACCGTGGCTTCAACTGCTCTGGAATTAGGTCATCCCATCCTGTTCCTTGATGGCACATGTCCTGGAGAATTTTCTTTCCGTTAAGAAGGTATGGAGCTACGAAGCCTAGCGGGTCATATATGGAGGCAACAGATGACAGGATGCCGCGCCGTGTTGCGGGCTGGTTCTTTGGTGCGACTTTGAAGGTGAAACAGTCACTCTCGATGCTCCAGTATATTCCTAATGCTCTCTCTAAGGCTGCGTCATTGAATCTGAGATCCTTTGCTTTAATGTCTATAGCGTGCTCTGTTGAGGGGATGCTCTGGAGAACAGCACAGCTATTGGACACGAATTTGTGAAGGCGTAAGCCTCTCTTTGCACACAGCTCACGTGCCTCCTTTGCTATCTGAATGGCCCTTTCAACAGACTCAACACTAGTGATGCCATCGTCAACATAAAAGTCTCTGGCAATGAACTGTGATCCTAATGGGTGTGTGTGACTGTGTTCTTTGGCGAGCTGCTTTAGTCCATAATTCGCACATCCTGGTGAAGACACGGCTCCAAACAGATGGACCTTCATCCTGAATTCTTCGGGAGGTGTGCTTACATCGCCGTTCTTCCACCATAAGAAGCGTAGGTAGTTACGGTCCTTCTCTGAGACATGGAACTGGTGGAACATCTTTTCAATGTCACACATCATAGCAATGTGATGCTGGCGGAAACGAATGAGAACACCTGTGAGACTGTTAATCATGTCTGGGCCTGGGAGAAGGTGTTCATTGAGGCTACTTCCCTTGTACTTTGCCGAGCAGTCGTAAACTACTCTCAGCTTTTCAGGCTTTTTGGGGTGATAAACACCATGGTGAGGTATGTACCATTTTTCTCCAGACGTGCCTTCTGCGCTTACCTCTTCTGCGTCACCCCTTTCAATGATGTCTTTCATGTAGTTAATGTAGTCGTTCTTGTAACTTTCATTTGCAATGAACTTCCTTTTCAGGTGACTGAGCCTCACGGCAGCAAGCTGCTTGTTATCAGGTAAGCACGGTCTCTCTCTGAAGGGGAGGGGCATTTCATAATGTCCATGTTCGTTTGTCTTTATGTTTTCCTTTAATTTGTCAAGAAACATCAAATCCTCTTGCGAGACTGGGAGGGGGGGACTCTGCAGGATCACTGGTCCACCTGTCACCCTTGGCTGCAGGACATTGACCAGATCCTGTCAGTGAGAGGGCAAGAGCCTTCCCGGCTGTTTTCATGTTCCTCCCGTCGTCTCGCACTTTGAGCCCGTGTCTAATGGAGGGCCCCGTACGGATTTGCCTCCAGAAGAATGCGTTTTGCTGCTAATTCACCCGACGGCTCGCAGCTTTTGCCCTCCTGCAAGAGAGGCAACGCTTTCTGTCCCGTAAATCCTTCCCCTGTGAATTTACGGCCGTCGCTCCACAATCCTACCTGCTGCCTCACTGCTGCCTGAGGCCTGCTGCTGCACTGCTCTGCTACACTGCTCTGTGGTAATCCTACCTGCTGCCTCACTGCTGCCTGAGGCCTGCTGCTGCACTGCTCTGCTACACTGCTCTGTGGTAATCCTACCTGCTGCCTCACTGCTGCCTGAGGCCTGCTGCTGCACTGCTCTGCTACACTGCTCTGTGGTAATCCTACCTGCTGCCTCACTGTTGCCTGAGGCCTGCTGCTACACTGCTCTGTGGTAATTCTATCTGCTGCTTCACTGCTGCTTGCTGCCTATGGCGTGCTGCTACACTGCTCTGTGGAAACCCCATCTGCTGATTCATTGCTGTCCCATGCGTCATGTACTTCTCTTACCCTGCCTAGCCTGCTTGCTTGCTGGCCCTTTGGTTAATTAGCCTGCTTGCCTGCTATCCCTTTGATTAATTAGCCTGCTAGCCCCTTGGTTAGCTATCCACATTCCCTGCCAGCTAATCTAGCCAGCCTCTGCCTGCTATCTGCTCACCAGTGCCTGCTAATGTTTCTGGTGGTTACTTGCTAACACTCATGTAGACTATGGACTAACAAGTCCGTGACTGTGGATATACAACTTGTGGGTGAGTGTGACCTAACTTATCCAGCTAACTGTGCTAACTGTTAGCAGCAACTTTTTTTCCTCGAACCTAGCATGGCCTGCCTCAAACTATTCAATGTCCTCCTTCTCCTTGCTTTCCTCCTTACTGTCTCGCCCCCCTCATCAGTTGCGCACATGGGGAAGTTGATATTCTTCGACCCCCCTCATTTGCCGGACCATCAAACTGACTCAGTCAACATCTATAATAGAGACTTGGCTTCCCTGCTGTTTACACTGTCTCTGGGGTCACCATCAATTGTAAACATTACTATTCCTCCTCTGTCTTCATGTTATGTTATGAGTCTTCTCAGCAATATGATTATTTTACCTTCTAATCTTCCTACACTTGACAAATGTAAACACAATGACTCATCCTCCCTTTGCCGTGCTCTGATTGTGTTACTACTCATAATCTCTGGTAATGTTCATGTCAACCCTGGTCCTTTTGATACTGTTCCCCCCCTCAATGGTTTTCAGTCACATGATCTCTGTTTCCATGATTTTTGTGTTAGAAACAATATGGGTTTTCTGCATGTAAATGTAAGAAGCTTGGTGCCAAAAATGGACCAACTTAAAGTCTGGGTGGAATCCTCCAATCCCCATGTCCTTGTCCTGACTGAGACATGGCTCCGTAATTCTGTCTCCTATCCTGATACCAACATTAATGGCTATAATCTATTCCGCCAAGACAGATCATCTAAAGGTGGAGGAGTAGCAATCTACTCTAAAGAACAACTACACTGCTCAGTGGTACTTGCCAAGTCTATTCCGAAACAGTTTGATCTCTTGATCATTCAGATAAGGCTATCGAATAATTTTTGTATTACAGTGGCCGGCTGTTATCGCCCCCCCTCAGCCCCTGCATGTACTCTTGAGGCTCTTAGTAGAGCACTGGCACCTTTCACTACAGATTGTTTCCATAGTGACTCATTTTAATGTCAGCTTCGCCTGTGACTGCTGGAATGGGCTGTCCCTCCAACCCTCCCCGGCCTGGCCCCGCCCCTCCCCTCCCTGCCCGACGTATCACAGAGAGAGAGAGAGAGCTCATTGAACAGCAGCACAGCATCGCGAAAGATCCGAGAATGGTAGCTCTTACAATGCGCTCTCTCTCATTTTTTGCTTGCCTTTCTTTCGGACTAACTCTCGGACTAACTCTCGATACTATTCTAGGAGACCGAGTTCAGTTTCCAAAAACTGAACAGTGCAAGAAAAATAGATCGAAACTTCAGCTCACTTGGAACGGGGGAAGCACTCAGCTTGTGGCTCAGCTGGAGGATGAATGGAAGCCGGCAGCAGGTTACAGAGACAGGATGAGTCCAAACGGGTCTGTGATCTTAGACAGGACCAACATCAACGACCACGGACTGTACGAGTTGAGCTGCGGCTCAGAGGAAGAGGAACCTATCCAACTTAATGTCCTTGTACCAGTGGCGGCTCCTGACAAATTTCTCAGGGGGGGCAAAAGTTGTGATGATGGCTAAGATGACCCATTCAATGGGTAAAATAATAATAAATAAAAGTCAGATAGCCAGCTTTACAGTGTCACATCTCATTGTTTAATTTGGTTTTCAACCACTAGATGCAACCCCAGACATAAAATATACAATACATTTGGTTCCACAATAAAACACACATTAACAGATAGTTTGTCATCTAATAGTTTGCCCTTGAAATCACTTTTAGCACAGTCTACAATTTATAGCCATCATGGATGCCATAGCAATAATCAAATCAAATTATACTATAATCAAAACTGTAATTAATCAAAATTTTCCAGAACATATTCCATTTACCACTATACAGTTTACAGGTTTACAGGTCTCCGCCAGACGCGCGCGCTGTACGTCCGAGCACGCATCAGTGCGTAACTGCGTATGACGAAATCACGTTAGGGCAAGCCCCCCCGGAGCCCATAGAAATGCATTGTATCGTTCGATTTTTGAAAAAACGAGTCTCAACATATAAATCTATGAGAGCGCCTGGGGCGATTTTCAATCTGACTGATATCGCCCCAAGGGGCGGGGCTACTGGTTGGACAGTGACATCCAGGCTGCTGATTGTCGCAGCGATATTCAGGCTGCTGTTTGGACTATACTATTAAGACTTAGACCGGCAAAATAAACTCTTTTCTCTCTTTTTTTTTCTTTTTTTTTTTTTTTCGTTTGGCTTAAGGAGGGCGGTGCACTATCGCCCCCTATGGGCCAGCCGCCCCTGCCTTGTACCCTCGGAGATATCAGAGACTGAGGGACAGGCTGCCGGATTCACCTTCCACTGCAATACTGTAGGAAAACTCGGGAGGTACCGAGTGGAGAGAGACAAACAGCGTGTGTTTGAGCTGGACCTTTCCTCCGGGAATATCACACAGGGCTCAGGGTTTGAGAACAGAATCTCTGTAGCCCCGAACTGGAAGTCCGATGGAAACTTGACTCTGACACTGCAGGGGGTGAAGCCCGAGGACCAGGGAGATTACTTTCTCTACGTCCTTAAGAACAATGGGAGGGAGCACCTGCAGGCTGTGAGGCTGAGGGTCAGCCCTGCTCTGAATACAGCAGAGGACAACAAGAAAATCACCTGCACCCCCCAGCCACCAGGCGTGAGTACACCACTACAAATATCTAAAACTTAGATAATATTCTTCTTGTTTTTAAACCTGCCATAAACCGTCTGAGTTAACAACAATAGTTGAGATCCCTCTATGAGCTGTCGTCCCTCTGTTTTTAGATACCAATAAAATAAAAACTGTCCATGGTCAAATACTCGTTTCACTTTAAGGCAGCAGGCAAAGACGAGGCTGATGAGGAATAAACTACTAACTACTACAAAAATGTGGGAGACAAAAAAAAAGAAGTGAATTCTTAAAAGATGGTAAGGGCACAATTATATTAAGGAGTTAGAATAATGACAAAAGTATTTCGGGGCTCACGGAATTGTGAGGCAGAAGTCATTTAACTGAGTCATATTTTGGTTATGACGCAAATAACACCAGGCCTAACTGCCCTGTCTAGTGATTCTGATTTAAAGCCTTTACAGTAGGGGACTTTACAGAGTAGATTTGAGGTGTCGAAAAAGGACGCTTGCAACTGAATATACATGTTTTGTCTAAGGACAAGTAAATTAAACACAAGTGCATGTTTTAGCATTTTGGGCATGGATTATTTATCATTTTGCAGGTGGGACAGGAATGACCCAAATACTATAGACATGCAGAAAGCTTTATTGATGTATTTATGTCACTGAGATGGGAACTGGGATGTTATTCTTCTTGTTTTTAAACCTGCCATAAACCGTCTGAGTTAACAACAATAGCGTCTCCTGTTTTTGTTCCTCTCTCACCCCTCGGTTGCAGAAGACCGTTTGGATCTGGGTAGCTGCTGTGGTTCTGATTGCAGGTGCTTTTCTCTGTGGTCTGAAAATGCCGAGAATCTGCAGGTCAGGTGTCTCTGGTGGAGCCGGGGGAGGAGGACCTACAGCAGCAGCGGAGATGCAACCTTTCACCGACCCTCGTGTTCCGGAAGTGAACGGACCGGCTTGATGACCGTCTTTAATGTGACGTTATATGGTCTTTTCATTATTAACCCCTAAATGAATTTTGTTGTATACATGATTTGTATCAAATCCTTCACCTTTAAAGTTTATACAAATATCCACATCCTGAAGTTGCCTCTTTTGTCCCTTTTTTATTTCTAGAAAATACCCAAACATGTTATAGGTGCTGATGGAATATGCTTTTCAATTATATGTATACTATATATATGACCTCAGTTACTTTATGGATGTGCAGTTATGTGATTTCGTATTTTAAGCTGTGCTTGCTTCTTTCATGTTAATCCACTCATCACAATTGTGCCTTTATCTGCTCTAACTGTAACCTGCTGTGCCACGTATGAAGGATTTCTGATGTGTTTTCCCTGTGTGTGCTGGACTGCTTTATTCTCCCCAACATTAAAAATACAATATATGAACAAATATATGCAAATCTAAATAACTGGATATGCTTATTTGAAAAAGTCTGATGGAGTTGAATATGAGGTTTATAATAGGAATAAAACACACAGCTTCAGACACTGACTTCACTTTGATTAACATCTGGACGCAGCCGGGTTTTACTTGGTTATGATGCGAATAAACCAGGCCTAACTGCCCTGTTTTCTTTCATTGTAAAGTCCCTCATTTATCATGCACATTTAAAAGCAACACACAATAAGTGCATATTGGGCAGGAATTAGGGCTTTAATGTATTATGTTTTAAAATAAACATCATCATCACACCAACCCAAATCTACTCAAATCAACAGACAATTAACAGCAGAACAATGAGTCAGAAACGAACCATAATGACATCTTTGCAGAGAGCAAAGCCAGAGAGATCCCAGCACCGGGACCACACACTGCTCTGCATCGCCTCATTCTTCATTATGTTTCACATTATGCAGCCACGGCAGAAGAGAGTCTACCTGAAAGCATTTCTACAGACACAGAACAAACACACTGCGACTACATAGAGAGAGCATTCCTGATGATCTGTGTATTCATTATGCAGCCACGGAGGATACGAGTTTACCTTACCGTGTCTGGAAGAGGCAGTCGTTCAACATCACGGTGCATGACGTTTGGAGATCAGAATAATCGTGATTGAATGTTCCAGCCCAAAGACAGCAGAGCTGCAGCTCATTCAGGGCCTTTAATCCCAGAAGCAGTCTCTCCAGATCCACACTGCAGGAAACAGGCCTAAACATGGAAGCTTGATTGAATGTATATCTTAAACTCAAACTTATCTGTGATTAAACTTCACTTTTATCTGTATTTAAGAGTGCTGAATCCTCAAAGATCCGTGCATTTCTTCCTTATTTCCATACTTTTGTTTTTAAGTCGCTGCAAAATCGGTTCACCGATCTTCAGCAGCAAACAATTTCAAGTTAAAAAAACCTGAAATGTCAAAGTTCAGCCCCGCCCACACTGACCTCATATTCCAGGCTTTTCATTGGCTAGAATATAAACGAATAAAAACCATTGGATCTGGTGCTGGGCCTATCCGGGCCTATCCGGGCCTATCCGGGCCTTCCTTTTCTCTGCGTCTTCAGTTAAAGGGTAAAATAACTTTAACCTTCAAAATAAACTAAAATGTCTTTACTCCTAAATGTCGTAATAATCTTCATCACAAATGCAAGATTTGACTTCCTGACTACATTCCCGAAGATGTAAACTCAGAGGTTAAGAGCATGATTAAGCCCCCAACATTTAAGATGACCAGTATGAGGCTCAGATGAGGAGTTACACACACATTTATAAAGGAACAAACGTACGGCCTTCTACTACTACTAATACTACATAATGAGAATGACAATAATAATAATAATAATGATAATAATAATAATAATAATAATAATAATAATACATAATGACAATAATAATAACAATAATAATACATAATGACAATAATAATAACAATAATAATAATAATAATAATAATAATGACAATAATAATAACAATAATAATACATAATGACAATAATAATAACAATAATAATACATAATGACAATAATAATAACAATAATAATACATAATGACAATAATAATAATAATAATAATGACAATAATAATAATAAATAATAATGACAATAATAATTAATAATAATAATAATAATGACAATAATAATAATAAATAATAATAATAATGACAATAATAATAATAATAATAATGACAATAATAATAATAATACATAATGACAATAATAATAACAATAATAATACATAATGACAATAATAATAATAATACATAATGACAATAATAATAATAATACATAATAATAATAATAATAATGACAATAATAATAATAATAATAATAATACATAATGACAATAATAATAATAATAATAATGACAATAATAATAATAATACATAATGACAATAATAATAATAATACATAATGACAATAATAATAATAATACATAATGACAATAATAATAATAATAATAATAATACATAATGACAATAATAATAATAATAATAATACATAATGACAATAATAATAATAATAATAATAATAATGATAATAATAATGATAATAATAATAATAATAATAATAATAAATAATGATAATAATAATAATAATGATAATAAATAATAATAATAATAAATAATGATAATAATGATAATAATAATAATGATAATAATAATAATAATAATAAATAATGATAATAATAATAATGATAATAATAATAATAATGATAATAAATAATAATAATAATAAATAATGATAATAATGATAATAATAATAATGATAATAATAATAATAATAATAATAAATAATGATAATAATGATAATAATGATAATAATAATAATAATAATAATAATAATAATAAATAATGATAATAATGATAATAATAATAATGATAATAAATAATGATAATAATGATAATAATAAATAATGATAATAAAAATGATGATAATAATAATTGTAATAATAAAGATAATAATTTGAATTTATATAGCGCCTTTTTCGGTACCCAAGGCCGCTTTCCATGTTGTGAGGACGGACAGAAAACAAATAAACAAACAAAAAATGTTTGCAAATAAAAGAATAGAAAAATAAAGTAACTAAAAGTCTGGGTGGAATCCTCCAATCCCCATGTCCTTGTCCTGACTGAGACATGGCTCCGTAATTCTGTCTCCTATCCTGATACCAACATTAATGGCTATAATCTATTTCGCCAAGACAGATCATCTAAAGGTGGAGGAGTAGCAATCTACTCTAAAGAACAACTACACTGCTCAGTGGTACTTGCCAAGTCTATTCCGAAACAGTTTGATCTCTTGATCATTCAGATAAGGCTATCGAATAATTTTTGTATTACAGTGGCCGGCTGTTATCGCCCCCCCTCAGCCCCTGCATGTACTCTTGAGGCTCTTAGTAGAGCACTGGCACCTTTCACTAAGTCTGAGCTTGTTCTGCTTGGTGATCTCAATTGGGACATGCTTAGGCCTCCTGAGAAAGTCATACAGCAGTTAGACTCCCTTAATCTCCAGCAAATTATCACCCAACCAACCAGGCTCAACTCCAACTGTCCGGAGAAAGCTACCTTGCTGGATGTAATTCTTACTAACACTCCCCATATGTATCAATCTGGTGTGTTCTGCAGCGACCTCAGTGACCACTGTTTTATAGCCTGCATTCGCAAAAACATCTCCACCAAACAGCCCATTACCATCAGCATTAAGCGCTGTCTAAAGCATTTTAACACCCAAGCTTTCCTCCATGACCTGGCCAATATTAACTGGCACAGAGTCAGCCTGGTTCCCTCTGTGAATGATGCGTGGTCTCTGTTCAAAGACCAGTTTAGTGCTGTGGTCAATAAGCATGCCCCCCTCAAGAAACAACGGTTGAAAAATCGTCACAGCCCCTGGTTCACACAAGAGCTCACATCTCTTCTCCATCAAAAGAATGCTGCATGGAGAAAAGCCCGTCTATCAAAGTCTCCCACAGACTTCCTCAAATTCCGGCAACTCCGCAATAAGGCTACACAAGCCGTACACCAGGCCAAATCTGGTTACTTCAAGGCTCAATTCACACAATGTAGCTCCGATCCCAATGCTTTCTGGAAAACAGTAAGAAAACTTCAGAACAAGCCCTCAGCCATGCCTGTTTCACTCAAAGTCAATGATCTTGTCATCTCAGATAAGACTGCAATGGCAGATACTTTCAATAGTCACTTTGTAAAGTCTGGCTTTGTCTTTGAGAACACACTGTCCAAAGGCCCTACTATATCGCCTTCCACAGCCCATAGTCTTCTAAGCCCCCCACACCTGCACCCTCCCACACACAGCTTCTCCTTTCGGCCTCTTACAGAGGGGGAGGTTTTAAAGGAACTGTCTGCTCTAGACCCCAAAAAATCAGCTGGGTCTGACAACCTTCCCGCATTTTTTATTAAAACTGCAGCTCCCATCATTGCAGCACCCATAACCAAACTCTTCAATCACTCATTCCATACGGCTGAAATACCCTTTGACTGGAAAGAAGCCATCGTCCTGCCCTTGTTTAAAGGTGGTGAGCAGTCAGATCCAAATAGCTACAGACCCATCTCCATCCTGCCCTGTGTGTCCAAGGTATTTGAGAAGCTTGTGAACAATCAGCTCACTAACTATCTTAATACTTTTGGTATACTCTCTGACGCACAGTCTGGGTTCCGCGCTGGGTATGGGTGCACAACAGCCACTTTAAAGGTATTGAATGACATTACATCCACGCTAGACACCAAACAACATTGTGCTGCTATTTTCATTGACCTTGCAAAGGCCTTTGACACTGTTGACCATCCCACCCTCATCAGCAGGCTGAGTAGTATTGGGGTCATAGGTCACTCGCTGGCTTGGTTCTCTCACTATCTATCTCACCGGGTGCAACGCGTAAGGTTCGATAACTCACTCTCTCACTCCCTCTCTGTCACAAAGGGTGTTCCTCAAGGTTCTATACTTGGCCCATCACTGTTTTCCATCTATATCAATAACATTCCCCTAGCTGCTGGCAATTCACTCATTCACCTTTATGCCGATGACACCATCTTATATGCCTCTGGTCCTTCTCCCTCCTCTGTCCAATCCACGCTCCAGGATAGCTTTCTCCAGGTACAACATGCCTTTACACAACTGAAACTGTCACTCAACACAACTAAGACAAAAGCCATGTGGTTTCATCGGAAGGGTGTACCCTCTCCGTCTCCCTTAAACATCTCCACCTGTGAGGGGGCAATCTTGGAGCAAGTCTCCACCTACAAATACCTGGGTATCTGGTTAGACACTACAATATGTTTTTCACATCACATCTCCCAGTTACAGTCTAAGGTGCGGGCTAAACTTGGTTTCCTTTACCGCCACCGCCACTCTTTCACTTCCTCTTCTAAACTCACGCTTATAAAAATGACTATTCTCCCCACACTTGATTTCGGTGACACTATCTATAGAACTGCCTCTAAGGGCACTCTTGCTAAACTGGACACACTCTATCACTCTGCCATCCGTTTTGCTACAAACGCCCCCCTAAATACTCATCACTGCAGTCTTTACTCTCTGGTAAATTGGCCATCGCTTCATACTCGTCGTCATATTCACTGGCTCACTCTCATTTACAAGACCATCCTTCATCAGACACCCCCCTATTTGTCCCGCCTGCTGCATCGTCTACCTACCACATATAACACTCGGTCCTCTCTTCGCATCCTGCTAACAACCCCTCAAACTAGATCCTCACTCGGCCTTGCATCATTCCAGTCAGCTGCTGCCACAGATTGGAACGCACTACAAACACACCTCAAACTGGTCACTTTCATTTCCATTCCGGCCTTCAAACACTCCATCTCACACCATCTCACTGATCCCTGCAAGTGTTTCCCCTCCGTCTAATCCTTCAGCTCAGTCTCCCATTTGTGCACCTAGGCCCGCTGATTTAATGGTTTTAATGATTTTGTATAACCAATCCTTGTTTTCTATGTCTTTGTATGTTTTTTAAGTGTCACCTATTTTTGTTTTATGTCAGGCCATCTTTGTAAATAAGAACTTGTTCTTAATGATCTGCCTGGTAAAATAAAGGTAAAATAAAAAAAAATAAAAAAAAAATAGAAACAGAAATGGCAGGTGTGGAAGACGAACGGGGGACTGAGATGGGTTACTGGTCAGAGGCTGTGGTGAAGACGGGAGTTTTTAGTGAGGGTTTGAAGATGTGCAGGGAGGCAGCATTGCGGATCTCTACAGGAAGAGCGTTCCAGAGGGTGGGGGCCGCAGCACTGAACGCCCTGTCACCAACGGTGCGGAGGAGATTGCGGGGAATAGAGAAAAGGCCCCCGTCCGAGGACCGCAGACTCCGTGTAGGGGTGTAGGGATGGAGGAGGTCTGATAGGTACTGTGGAGTGAGGCCATGGAGAGACCTGTAGGTGAGGAGGGTTTTGAAAGTGATCTGGGACTTGATCAGGAGCCAGAGAAGGTGGATGAGCATGGGGGTGAGATGCTGCCATGGTTTGGTGCAGCAGAGTTCTGGAGATGCTGGATAATTGTTAAACACAATCATGTGCTTTCTGTAGAAATGCAACAAGAAGCAAATTGATTGCATGTTTTATATTTATATTGATTTCAAAAACTTTGATTTTCCAAGGTTTAAGAGCATGATTAAGGCCCAAAAATAATGTCAAATAGCCAATATCAGGCTCAGATTACCTCTGAAATATAGCAGAGGAAAAGGAGATGTATTATGGAACACATTATTACACAAAGGTACGGCCTTCTCAGAATTGTTAAACACAAGCATGTGCTTTCCAGACATGCACAAAATGAATGCATGTTTTATATATTAATTTAAAAACTGTGACGTTCTGTACCTGCGATATTATGGTGTATCAATGCAACAGAAAGCAGGTTTGGCAATACGGGCGGGTCGTTTAGAATCATTCATACACTTTATTTTATTCCGTTTCCACATTTAATGACAGAAAATCAACAACAGATAAAATCAACATGGTGTACGAGGACACTGAGATAAAAATGAATATGCATAACATTGTTAAACTGCTGCCATAACCCTAGAGTTTATGAGCATTGTGCCGTTATATGAGTAGATAATAATGCCACAAAACCGCATGCTTCAGCCGGGAATGTCTTTCTAACGTGTCGTGAAACATGACGCGCTTCCCCCCAAAAAAGGCCTGTAGTCGGGGTGCTTTTCTACTGTAATAAGACGATGCAAAGTGAGGAATATTTATCATTTACCACGACTAAACTGTCCCCATTCTATTGGTTAAAGGGGACAGGGGTTAAGAAAGCAAGGCTGCGGGATTTAAACCAAACACACGGTATGCAGGAAAGTGAATCCAGGAGATATTTGATACATAACACGATTAAAAGATCAGGCAAATAAGAACAAAGACACAAAACGATGGCAATATACAGCTTGTAACAGAGCTTAAGGGAAGGGAAAAGGGTTAGAGCAGGAGCTGGTCGTATAACTGCAAACAAAGCAGGAGCATTACTTCTCATTTTCACACGAGATCAAAAGCAGCTTGATCTCGTTTTGAGGAGGGAATATTAAACATTATTTAAACCAACACTTTAGTCTGAGACACTTCCTGTTAAATCACCTCACGTTGTTTTCAATTGAGCGTGTGAGTTTTGGAAGCAGAAATGCCTTTATACTCAAGGTACGTTCACACCGGACCCCTTCTTCTCCTCCTTCCTCCCTCAGTGCACCAGCTCCAGTTGGCTGGGGGAGAAAGGCAGGACCCCGCTGACGTAGTAGGCGATGCCCAGGGAGAGCAGGGCGATGACCACCAGCAGCAGCAGGACCCTCCAGAAGCCCAGGTCCTCCACAAACTCCTGCCAGGTGGTCCTGAAGCTGGACAGCACCCCCTCACTGCTCTGCAGGTTGGGGTTCAGGAGGGAGTGGCTCTCCATCGCACTGGGGAAACAGGAAGGGTCACAGCTTCATTTGCAGGTTTATTCCAAAAGGATGTCACGATTAAAGCTTTGAAAGGAGAGGTTTTTGAAACTGTATCAAAATGCTCTTAAGGAGAGTTGGAAGACGTGTTTAGATCCATCACATAAGGGAATAATACTGCAGTAACACAGGGTTTCTCTGCTGTACAGTTGGTATTGCATATGCGATATGACTCAGTATATTGTAGGGATTGATTATTGGATATAAAAATAAACAGATGATTCCCTTACAGTACGTCCAGACAACAATCTCCCTTTGTCCACTGATTTCCATAATCCAAAATACAATTAACCCTGGTATAACCACCACCTGTCTCCAATATATACAATTACTTCAGGTGCTCAAACTAAATAAAATAACCACTATTAAATTAAACGTTTATCTATTCAGTAATATGTGGCACAAAAACAAACACCAATGGATAATGGAGAGACAAGTGTATAGCTCTAAATGTCACGGTGAGGAAGAGGGGGTTGATTTTTTTTATAATTTCCTCATTTTTATTTAACATTTCCAAACATCTCATCCAGCTGTTTGAGCTTCTGTACAGCTATTAGTCCGCAAGGCTCCCCATCCATGCATTTTACAGTTTGCTTTCACAGAGGTCTGTTTGTTTGACTCCCAGTCTGGGCTAACAGGGAATAAAGACTCATTATCTACAGCAATCAGATGTCCTTTGTAGATAATACAAACATCAGTTCCCTAAAAGGTGAGTCACGCAGGAAAACACTGCATTAGTCATCTATAACCCATTCTCACACACTTCCTCCACACTTCTCTGTTCACCTCTCACTGTCTGCCATCTGCATGGTCTCCAGCTTGGAGTGTGCTCCTCTGTTGAAGCCCTTCACCTCCTGCTCCTCCAGACCCTCCAGCAGACGGATGGCGTCCTTGTTGACTCCGCGTCTCTTGGCCAGCACCAGAGGGGTGGAGCCGTTGTGGTTACTGTGAGGGAGAGCAGCGGACAGACGAACTGTGTTAATCAAAAGAGTCGAAGGAACTGTGCCAGAGTGGATATTTAGGTGTAGTCTTTAAAGGGGCCCGTTTCTGCTCAGGTTCAGGTGTATATCAGAAATGAGTGTCTCCCGGGACATGTCTCCAGGATTTAATGTTCATAAAGCTCCTTATTTTCCCCATACTGGGGTTTTAGCCGTGGCAGACCATTTACATGCACACATAACACACTACAGGAGAGTATAATAGGGCCCCGTTTATACCCCGGAACCTGCTGTTGTGTTGACTCTCCCCTTCTATAACCCCGAGCAATGTGCACACACTGTTGCTGCCGTTAGATAGGTCCATTAGAGATTTGAGTGTGTGTTTTCTTAGATACTCTATTGGTATGTGTCTTTTCTAAAAGGGGATGTGGATATATTTGCTGTTTATGTTTATTTTATTCAATTTGGAATACGACCAGTACCACAAAACGTTTGAGGGTCACTGCATTGTTGTATTTAAAATAAATACTAAACCTAATTTCTAAAGTAAATAAATATATACATATTTTTTAAAAAAAGAGAAGATTCCCCCTACAGACAGTGCCCTCCCAGACTCTCTAAGATGACTTGAAGAATAACAACTGTCAGCATAACTCAAGACCAGGTCTGTGAATGACTCAAGAACAGTTCTGTGAATAACTCAAGAAAAGGTCTGTGAATAACTCAAGAAGAGTTCTGAGAATGACTCAAGAAGAGGTCTGTGAATAACTCAAGAAGAGGTCTGTGAATGACTCAAGAACAGTTCTGAGAATGACTCAAGAACAGTTCTGAGAATGACTCAAGAAGAGGTCTGAGAATGACTCAAGAAGAGGTCTGTGAATGACTCAAGAAGAGGTCTGAGAATGACTCAAGAAGAGGTCTGTGAATGACTCAAGAACAGGTCTGTGAATGACTCAAGAACAGTTCTGAGAATGACTCAAGAACAGTTCTGTGAATAACTCAAGAACAGTTCTGAGAATGACTCAAGAACAGTTCTGAGAATGACTCAAGAAGAGGTCTGTGAATGACTCAAGAACAGTTCTGAGAATGACTCAAGAACAGTTCTGAGAATGACTCAAGAAGAGGTCTGAGAATGACTCAAGAAGAGGTCTGTGAATGACTCAAGAACAGTTCTGAGAATGACTCAAGAACAGTTCTGAGAATGACTCAAGAACAGTTCTGAGAATGACTCAAGAACAGTTCTGAGAATGACTCAAGAAGAGGTCTGAGAATGACTCAAGAACAGTTCTGAGAATGACTCAAGAACAGTTCTGAGAATGACTCAAGAACAGTTCTGAGAATGACTCAAGAAGAGGTCTGAGAATGACTCAAGAAGAGGTCTGTGAATGACTCAAGAAGAGGTCTGTGAATGACTCAAGAACAGGTCTGTGAATGACTCAAGAAGAGGTCTGTGAATGACTCAAGAAGAGGTCTGAGAATGACTCAAGAAGAGGTCTGAGAATGACTCAAGAAGAGGTCTGTGAATGACTCAAGAACAGGTCTGTGAATGACTCAAGAAGAGGTCTGTGAATAACTCAAGAACAGTTCTGAGAATGACTCAAGAACAGTTCTGAGAATGACTCAAGAACAGTTCTGAGAATGACTCAAGAACAGTTCTGAGAATGACTCAAGAAGAGGTCTGAGAATGACTCAAGAAGAGGTCTGTGAATGACTCAAGAACAGTTCTGAGAATGACTCAAGAACAGTTCTGAGAATGACTCAAGAACAGTTCTGAGAATGACTCAAGAACAGTTCTGAGAATGACTCAAGAAGAGGTCTGAGAATGACTCAAGAAGAGGTCTGTGAATGACTCAAGAAGAGGTCTGTGAATGACTCAAGAAGAGGTCTGTGAATGACTCAAGAACAGTTCTGAGAATGACTCAAGAACAGTTCTGAGAATGACTCAAAAACAGTTCTGAGAATAACTCAAGAACAGTTCTGAGAATAACTCAAGAAGAGGTCTGAGAATGACTCAAGAAGAGGTCTGTGAATGACTCAAGAACAGTTCTGAGAATGACTCAAGAACAGTTCTGAGAATGACTCAAGAAAAGGTCTGTGAATGACTCAAGAACAGTTCTGAGAATGACTCAAGAACAGTTCTGAGAATGACTCAAGAACAGTTCTGAGAATGACTCAAGAAGAGGTCTGAGAATGACTCAAGAACAGTTCTGAGAATGACTCAAGAACAGTTCTGAGAATGACTCGGGAACAGGTCTGTGGTTTTGACATTTCCCTTATCAGCTTTCAGAACATAGAATGAATCACTGTGGTTTCCCCTAATTATAAAATGTATATATGTTCGTTCCACCTTGTTGTTGTGATATCTTCTTTTCACAGTGAAATATATAACTGTACTTACTATAACTTACTCTGTTGCTGCTTTAACTCCTGTGTTTCCCTGCGGATCTTATCTTATAAAGCATACATTTATCTAAGTCCAAATATTCACTCTAACATCAAGTGGTTTAATCACCGTTTGATAGGGCAAGTTAGTCTGTAAATGAAATGATCCATCAGCTCTGATAATCTCTCCTAAACTACTGGATGCAGCTCTTTCAGCAATAAATACATCTTAAGCCATTTATGAACACATTTGACTTACAGAGAGAAAGACCACTGAATAGTGTAGATATTGAAAGGAGCAACAGAGGTGTTCATTAAAAGACCAATGGATGACATTTCCTACCAGATATCGATCTTCAGCCCGTTGGACACCAGGAACTGTATGGTGTCCACGTGTCCGCACAGATGCAGAGCTGTGTTGCCTTGGTAGTCGGTGGCTAACAGGTCGGCCCCGAACTTGTGCAGGAGGCGGCATATGTCCACATTCCCCCGGGCGGCGGCAAGGTGCAGCCCGGTGCGGCCCCGGTTGTCCCGGATGTTGGGGTCGCAGCCCGTCTCCAGGAGCCTCTTGGCAAACGGCAGGTCCCCATCGATGCAGGCCTGCAGCAGCGGCACGTTGGTCTGCGACGAGTCGTTGATGAAGACATAGGACATGTCCGAGTGGGTGTCAGAAAATTCCAGCGTACCTGCATTGAGGGGAAAGGAAAACAGGAGAGATGTTTATATATAGTGTAACCTGCTTCCATTTGAACCACTTAATAAAAGGCCTTTCACATCCTCCACTATTCATCCTGTAAACCACAACTCCCTTCCTCTTGAAAGCAACAGGGCATTTTTTCTTGGGGTTATTTGCATCTCAGTTTTTTATGACTCAGTGATGACTGGTTGGTATCATATTATAGCTATATTGTTTTCTCGCACTTCTGTATTTAAATGTGTCTTTGGTTTCATTTGGTATAAATCTACTCCTTCTGTCCTTTAATTTCTCTATGCATTTGCACTTCCTTCAGCCGAGTGAGTGCTGGAAGAAGTTTAAGTAAAAGTACTAATACTGCAATGTGGAATTCCTCCAGTATAAGTAATATACTGTAAGCAGTAAAGTATGATCAGGAAAATACACTTAGAGTATTAGGAGAAGAAGTACTCATTCAATGCAGAAAAAACACTGTGAATTATAAATATTTAAAATAAAAAGCAATTGAAAAGCTAGGACCCTGAAGTAATTTAAAATCCTAAAATCAATTTAAAAAAATTGCTGCCAATTCATTTTTGCAGTAGAAGTAAAGGGTGGCACTAAAGGAAACTACTTGTGCAAAGTCAAGGCACCTCAACGTAAGTCCAGTACTTGAGTAAAGTCCTAATGAGGCTGCAAAAACCAAATGTTCACTTTCAGGATCAAAGCACTTGTTAAACCCTTACTTATTATTAAGTATTTCTCTGTAAACGAGATGCTTCTTTTCTCCTGAGCATAATAAGCACATGTCAAAGACTCAAAGGTCACTGTCATATGCACAGTAGCTACAGTGTGGTTATGATAATGAAAAACAATGCAACATCAATATACTGTATATAAGATATGACAACAAAGATAGAGCAAAAAAGAAACAGAATATAAATAAAATAGTGCAGGAGAATGTTGCAATGAACCAATGTGCAGGTAATGCAGGAGAAGAAGACTTTATACATGTAAAGCAGAGAATAAAAGGATATCAAATGAGCAGAAATAAAATACTGCTTATTGTAGGAATACATAAGTGAAATGCAAACAGATGGATGCTTAAGGTTAGGAAGGGACTACCACAGCTACCGTATGAACATTGAAGGGCAACCCCATAAAATGTCTTTTAAATTACAAAACCATCACAAGAAACCACTTTTAGCCAATGTTAGTGTAGCTGATGCATCTTTATAATAGAAAATGAAGGGTTGCTTTAGCTAGCTAACCGTAGCATCAACTAGCTGACAATGAAGAAAATGGCAGTAACATTTAACAACTGTCACACATCTATCTGTATGCGATATTCGCCTTTACTCACGCAGAAATATCTGATATCAAACAGAAAGTAAACTGTTAGTAGCTGATGCTAGGGATTAGGAAGCTAACGGAGCTAATGCTAGCTTCTAGGCTAACGGTTTTACACACATCGGAAAACGGATTCACGCGTGATTTAACGACTATAGAAACAAGCACACGAGGTGAACAAGTACGTTAGACATTGCTTTGGCTTCCAGGTGTGAGACTCGCCTGTTGATAAGTCCCCAATAAGCAGAAAAAATACACTCCGCTCCTCTTCGAGCTAACGTTAGCAGCTCTGTTGTTGCTATGCTGGAAGTCCTCTGTTGCTAAGGAAGGACTATGTCGCCGCCTGCTGCCAGGGAGTTGTAATTACAGGACATTGCTATTTAATTTTAATACATTCTTTGGTCAAAATGAATTAAAAAGTCTCAATTTTGTATTTTTTATACCGTTTTTTAGGAGTTCAGGTGTTAACGTACTTCGATGTTCATGTTTGCTTCACCTTTTACCTTTTAAATACACCTGAGACCATGTTTGAACACTTTTCTATTATTATGTATACTCTTCTTGTTCTACTTTGTCTTTAACTCGTCATTTATTGTTAATTACCTATTGAAATGTGTAGTGCCTGGGATTGTTTGAGTATACAACCACAGGCAGTGGCTCAGACTGATTGCTGGAGAGGTGACAGGTCACTTACTGGGCCCTGAGTAGGTGCCCTTGAGCAAGGCACCGAACCCCAAACTGCTCCCTGGCGCCGTAGAGAATGGCAGCCTGTAAAAACTGTATAGTGTGTAAAGCTGTGTGTGCACTACACTTGCATGTGCACGTTCACCTATTTATGCGTACTGTGGGGTTAAATAAATAAAGAGAAGAATGAGACAATAACAACATAAATAGGAAACACATATGATATCATATTGTCATTAATTGTGTACAAATATTTGTGATAGAAATAATAGTGTTTTATTCATCCAATAATCCTCATATTTTTATATTCTTGGTCAACTTTTATATTTTTACTCTTAGTTAGTTAGCTTGATATCAAAACCTGGATGACCAATAACCTACTGAAACTCAACACCAACAAGACAGAGCTCATGGTGGTGGCCAGCAACACTGCTCAAGAAGGTTAGAGACCTCACCCTGGTCGTTGACGGCTGTATCACCTCGCCAACATCTGAAGTGCGGAACCTGGGCGTCATTCTGGACTCCACACTCTCATTCAGTTCCCACATCAAGAGCATCACCAAATCTGCCTTTTTCCACCTCCGTAACATTTCAAGACTCCGGCCGTCACTCACCGACTCAGTCACCGAAACTCTCATTCACGCCTTCATCACCTCCCGTCTGGACTACTGCAATGGTGTCCTGTCTGGGCTGCCCAACAAGGCCCTAGACAGACTGCAGTATGTCCAGAACTCAGCTGCCAGGGTGTTAACGCACACCAAGCCCTGGCAGCACATCACCCCCATCCTCAAGAAACTCCATTGGCTGCCAATCAAACAAAGGATCTGCTACAAAATCCTCCTCCTCACCTACAAATCACTTCACTCATTGGCACCCCAGTACATCACCGACCTCCTCCAGCCGTACTCCCAGTCACGGTCCCTGCGCTCCACCAGCAAGGACTTACTCTCCACTCCTCGCACCAGACTCAGAACCTTTGGCGATAGGGCTTTCTGTGTACTTGCCCCTACCCTCTGGAACACTCTGCCCCCTCATATCCGTTCTGCCACGTCTCTTACGTCTCTTTAAGAATGAAAAAGCACCGGACATTTTCTCAGTGGTTTACATGTAGACGGGCCTGAACGACCTCATTGTTCGACGAATAAACACATCTGCCTTCAATATTCTCAGTTAGTTTGGAGACTTTATTTATGTGTGAGCACAGAAATACACATGACAGTAACAGACATGTTATTACCATGTTATTGTGATAGATCCTCTTTGAGGAAAACTGCATTTCTTCTCTGTCACTCCAGGCACTCACCACGCACCACGTTTGTTTGAAAATGGGGGTAAAGACCAAAACAGACAATAAAACAGTTGTTCGGGGTCTGTTAAATCATCAGTGGTGAATATATTTTCCATATAAAAACATCATCCTAAAGGCATTCTGTTTTGTTTTCTCATATTCAATGTACACATCATTATCTTCCCATTCCCTCCCATCTCAGTAAATAAAAACCAGGGGATAGTATCATGATTAAGGTAAAATAATTACAAGCTAGATTACAAAACCACAAAGGCTGACAAAAACAAAATAAAGGAAGTAAAATGGGCTACCAGCGGAGAGACGGAGCTATGTGCTAGACGCAGTGGTCTTAGTGGTTAAACGTCACGCAGTGGCTTTCATTGTCCCAGGATAATGGGAGGAAGATCTAATTCTGTCATAAACTCGACTTTTATAGCCAGACAATAATCGATGTCCTCCTCTTGTTTTATCCAAGGACAGAGAGAAGACACAGAGTGGAAAAGAAAGAAAAACAATTCAACATAAAAGCTTTTATAGACTTTTGCTCCAGCATACTTTGGTGGGAAATACAGTAAGCAATATGTACAGCAATAATTAAAGATCTATCAGAGAGAGTGTTTGGTTGGGATGATTTAAGGAAAAAACACTAGTTTGGTCACAACATAAAGATGAAGGTGGATTTAGTCTATTATTCTAACCCATCAGTGCAATATATATAAGATATATCAATCATAACTACATATGCAGTTTGTTTTTTATAGCAGTTTAGCAGAATTGCATGCGGTTTAATAGCTTTAAAAGTTGCCTTTCAAGTCAGCAGTCAGGGTAGTGTAGCACCGTACAGTCATATTGTGAAATAAACAGATATAAAAGGCGTATAAAACAGGAAAAATGTCAAATTAAACGACACAAATTGCATGATTTTGAACGATAACGGCAAACTTTTACTCAAGTTCCACTCACTAGCTTCACTAGAAGGTTGACTTTACTCTTGAAATCTAACTAACTATCATTTCCAGAAAATAAGGATCCTATTAGCTCTGACACTTTACACGTTTATATTTCCTAACTTCCACGTCGCCAAGTTTAAGATAATTCCTGTAAACTATGAAAGAGAGCTTAAAAGGAGATTTGATTGAAAGATAATTTCCAATGTTGTTAGAAATCAAATCAAATAAGCAAACATTGAAACGTTCAAAAGGATTCTGATAAATCTGGTTCTTTTCTGCCTTAAAATGTGTCTCAGTTATTTCATTTCAATACAAATAATACCCTCTTTTGCAATAATATGTCCATTGGTTGTTTCCTCTTAAGGGAACTGTGACATAAATGCCTTTAAAGCAGGTGTAGAGGGCAGGAAATACAGAAAAAGCCCAGTTCACGTTTTTTAACAGGATTCAGGTGGTTCTACTTCAGTTAGATCAGCTCACAGAAGGTAAGACTTTAAATTCAACCAACAAAAATGACTCAAACTGATTTATCCGGAGCAGATTTTTTGTAATCGCGCTATCCAAAGTGGGTTGGCACTCTCCGAGGTAGAAGAGAATGATCCTCGCCCCAAAAAAAATAAAAGCGTAACGAGTCAACAGACACAAAATAAACACGTACACAATAGCACCATTGTCAGTGATAATCTGGAGGAGAGCCCCCACACCGCGGCTCTTCTCTTTCCATTTCCTCCCTCCTCCTAGTTTTAAACATTTTGAATAAGCCATTCATTCCTAAACGGGATCAAAAACTCTGATGTTGTTTTTGGAGAAGCAGGAGAAGGGCTCCTTTTCAGTCAGTGTTCTTCTATAGATCTCTTGGAGGTGTGAATACTACAACAGCTTGCTGCAGACTTGGCAGCGGCTGACTCTGGAGCGCTCCTGGCCCCCCTTCAGGGTCTCCTGGCCGGGGGAGTAGACGAACTCCTGGTCCGGCTGCACGGTGGTGAGCCAGAAGCTGTACTTGTTGGCGAAGTAGTGGCAGGAGCCCTTGGCCCCGTTGCACTCGATGAACGGCGTGGCGCGGAAGTCCTCCAGGCAGGAGCCGGGGGAAACCAGGGACTGCCCCCCACCCTCAGCGCCCGCCGCTGTGTGCTGCACGGGAGAGGGGGAACAGTTATTATTGATTTAGTTGAACATTTTACCCTATTTCAAGGACGTTTGCATTAGCATTAGATGGGGACATTTATCAGGCTCATTATGAGTCATTTATAGGTTACCATGAGGAAGGAGTATCCGATCCAGAGACTCCTCCAGCCGGGGGGGCAGGTGGGGATGGTCAGGTCCTGACTGTGCACAGCTACAGCCAGAGAGGGAGCCTCACACACAGCACACCTGGATGACACACACAGGAGAAAGAGAGTCCATTATCGTTCGGATTCGCTTCAGGGAGTTCAGTTAGCGGTCCCGAACAGGGGCCGTTACCTGCTGACGTAGGGCTGGATCTGCTGCTCGGCCACGGGCATCATGGGAATGGGAGCAGTGGTGGAGAGCCAGTAGGACTTGTCATTGCGGCTGGCGTAGTAGCACACCTCATTGGGGGAGCAGTAGAGGAAGGGGATGGTGCTAAACCTGGGGAGGCACGACCCCGCCTGACCTGCAGACACAGACGGGAGGAAATGAGGGATAATGATTGGAAATTGTTGAATTGCCCTTGGGACAAAATATTTCGCCTCATTTCACTCATGTAGGCATCTCTACTGTATGAAAGTGCATGCAAGTAGCTTTGGATGAGAGCGCATGCTAAATATCGTGGCATGTAAAGCATTTTGAAGGAGTGTGGGACCATGGGAGTTGCTGTTTTCACACCCATTGGGTAAAAGTAAGGGCAAAAATAGAAGTAATATTAAAATCATGTCCTTTCTACCTGATTATATGTGATAAAATAATATTAAAATAAGCAATTTAACATGTTTAAAGATAGATTGTAACATCCAACCTTTGTTTAACACAAGTTTAAGATGTAAAGGATATAAATATTTGTTTTGAGCTGAAACTAAAACTCTATTCCAGCCTGTCTTTAGTACGCTCATGTATTAATTAGATAGCTCCACTACATGAATCTTATTATTTGGGGTCATTTAGGTAAAAGCTTCCATTAAGGGAAGTGCAGAAAGGAGGAAGCCGCTCACAGATCAAAGGTAGATTTAACATCCCGTTAGTGCCTGAATATTAAAGGTCTTCCCGTACCCAGGTCCTGGTTGTGAGCCTTCTCCTGTCCCTCCACGAACAGCAGGCTGTACCCGTCCCACAGCTTGGCCATGCCCTGAGGACACATGGGCACCTGGGCGTTCTGGCTGTGCTTCACCAGGGTGTAACCAATGCTGGAGCCGCGACCCACGGACCCGGGGGGCCCGGAGCGCCCCGATGATCCAGGGGCCCCTGAAGGAACGAGGAAACAAGAGTTTTATTTTTCATGCTAACTCTTTGCTGAGGGGAGATTTCTGGGTTGAAATAGCATGTAAATGTCTGACCTTGTTCTCCAGTGGGTCCAGGGAAACCGGGGGGTCCGGCGTCACCGATGGGTCCGGGGAAGCCAGGAGATCCAGTCCGGCCCAGTTTGCCTCCAGGACCGGGACGACCCTTAGGACCTGCAGCAGGAGACACTCAGAGGTGAGAGTCAGATCATTTGTTTTGTATAACCAACTGGTTAGCTTAGCTTAGCATAGAGACTAAAAACTGATCACCTACATCCTGACCAAAAGCAACAAAATCCACCAACAAGAATCTCAAAACTAAATAGGTCACATTTTACAACATATTTCTTGCAGAACTTTTTTACGCTTCGGACCGAAGTAGGCTATCCTTTCAACCCAGTTTTCATCCATTAAGCTAAGCTAAGCTAAGCCTCAAACATGAGAGTGAAATCCATCTTCAAAACAAAACTACTCCTATAAACACTTCCACATAATGTGTCATATTTTTGTCTTTCATGGTAGAAATAAAAATATCTGGACTGTTTGATCGCTCACCTGAGCGTCCGGGGAGTCCCGGCTGACCGGGTTCTCCGGGAGTACCGGAGCCTCCACTTGATCCGGGGTAACCTATCTCTCCGAGGGGTCGCGCGAAGTCTCGCGGTATACTTGGAATGGTGACTCCGGGGACTCCCTTACGACCGGGACGTCCTGGAGGGGAGAAGGGAAGGAGAGGGAGAGGGGAGGAAATACAGGATGAGTCGGGGGAGTAAACTCTTATCTTATCTTTAGGTCTTATTTAAGTCCTCCTACCTTGTAGTCCCTTGGCTCCTTTGTTTCCATAATAACCAGAGTCCCCAGGATAGCCCTTAAGACCTGGACCTCCGCTGTAGCCGCTCTCGCCTCTTCCTCCTGGAAAAACCCCATAAATATTTTTCTTTAACACTTTTTTTGAGAGTCATTTCACATCAATTAAAGGCCGTCGCTGACCTTTGAACCCGGGGTTGCCGAGGAGTCCGGCACCACCAGGGAGGCCGGATTCTCCCTTCCTGCCGGGGGATCCTGGGAAACCTGGGAGCCCAGAGTCACCTCTATCTCCCTGAGCTGTGCCGGGACCAGGAGGCCCGGGAGGACCTGGAGGACCCTGGAAACCTGGAGGAGAGCGGAGGGGAGAGGGTCAGGAGGAGAGGATACAGGGAAAGGAAATAGGAAACGAAACAGGAAAGGGGATCTGGTTGAGAAAAAAAGGGAAAAGGATAACGAAGAAAAGTAGGTTGAGAACAAGAAGAGAAAAGGATAGGACAGAAAAGGAAACTGGGTTTTAAGAAAGGAAGGAAATCACAAGGAAATACAGATGAGGAAAGAAAGGACAGTAGAGGGGAGGATGGGAAATTGGTTTTAGAAAAGGAAGGAAATCAAAAGAAAGAAGGAAGGAAGGAAGGAGGCGTAAGAAGGAAAGGAAATGAAAGGAAAGGATAGAGGCTTAAGGAGGAAAGGAAAGGAAAGAGGCTTAAGGAGGAAAGGAAAGGAAAGAGGCTTAAGGAGGAAAGGAAAGGAAAGAGGCTTAAGAAGGAAAGGAAAGGAAAGGACAACATAGGACATTAAGAGGACAGAAAGTAACCCAACCGTGGAAATATATTTACCATATTCTCCATCCAGTCCAGGGAGTCCTGGGTCTCCAGTAGGTCCGGGAACATCCGACCCCACAGTGGGACCAGGGGGTCCGGGCAGACCTGGGAACCCTGGGCGTCCCGGACCTC